>NC_050461.1:25239766-25422649 GCF_903995425.1 Onychomys torridus | reverse complement strand
AGAGAATTGAACCTTGTCTTTCAAAGTAAGGCAGAAAATAACTGAAGAAGAAACCCAATGTTAACCTCTGACCTCCACACATGGCACGCATATGTGTACATATCCACAGAAATGTGTACATGCTACACATAAACACATACAAACACGTGTATGCTCACACTCACACACACACATACACACACACACACATATATATTTAGAGTTTTCCATAGAATTTTGAAATAATGTTTCAATTTTTCTCTCTTTAATTAGTTGAAATGTTTCAGTGCAATCATTAACAAGTAATGGAGAGTGAAACGATTAGATACAATTATTAATCAGAAGGAAAAAGCAGATCAATTTCTTTAGTGAACTCAAAATTGTTGATGGGGATTTTGGAAAACATAATTATCTGTTACACTTTAAGCAGGTTGGGGGAATAAATTAGGAAAGATGGCTGAGCTGTAAAAGGCTAGGCTCACAACCAGAACATCAATAATATTATAGGAGGAAAATATTGCTCTTATAGAACGGTAAATGTGATAAAAGTGTGCCCTGATAATATCTAACCTGTTGAGATAAGATTAGGGATTTCCATAGCAAAGTTCAAAACCAGTATCTCTATGACCACACAGTGGACACTCAATATGTTAACAATGCACAAGTGTACTTGTTGCACACACTAGTGAACTTCTGGACATACAGTAATAATTTGAATGAGGAACTTGAGAGTCCAAACTAAAACAAGATTCCATGCAAAGTTCTGAATGTTAACAATGAACTAGACCTGAACTTCATCTTCCTCACTTGCTGGCGCTGCCAGACTGTTCTTCGGGGAAAGAGAACCAATGGCCTGTGTGTACGTATACTGACAAAGACTACTTTTAATAAACTTGCTTAGGAGGCTATGGGGATTTAGTGAGACAAAAACCAGGCCAGAGACCTCGAAAACAGTTCAGCCTGAGTGCAAAGGCAGCCTGCTGCAGAACAAGAAGATCAGATAGTATAAACCAAGTCCCGAGGTGGAACACCACGGAGTTCTTTCTTGCTCGTGGATGGGGGATGGTCAGTTTTTCATGCATTCAGTCTTTCCACTGAATGGGTGAGGCCCATCTACGTTAAGAAAAACAATCTGCTTGACTCAAAGTCTATCAACTTAAGCGTAAAGTTTAAGGAAACCTATAGGGGACTGTTGGAGTAAATAGCTAGGCACCATGGGCTGGCTCAGCTAACACACAAAATTAACCATCACCCTGACTATGCATAAACTTATGCAAATAAAGCCTCCTCTGACCTCACTCTGTAGTTGTTTGTTTTTGTTTTTTGTTTTTGTTTGTTTTACTCTTTGGGGGTCTGCCACCTAGCTCTCAAATAAATACACGAAAACTTATTCTTATTTGTGAATTCCCGGCTTTAGCTTGGCTTGTTTCTAGCCAGCTTTTCTTAACTTAAATTATCCCATTTCTCTGCAACTACATTTTGCCTATGGGTTTTTACCTTTCTCTATTCTATATACTTCTCTTTTCTTCTTACTTGCTGGCTGGCTATGTGGCTGGGTGGCTGGGTGGCTAACCCCTGGAATCCAACTATCCTCTTTTTCTCCCTCCTGCCTCTTCGTTCTTCTCCTATTTATATTCTCTGCCTAGCAGCCCCACCTGTTTCTCGTTCCTGCCTAGCTATTGGCCATTCAGCTCTTTATTAGACCAATCAGGTGTTTTAGACAGGCAAAGCAACACAGCTCCACAGAGTTAAACAAATGCAACATAAAAGAATGCAACACACCTTTGCATCAGTAAACGAATACTCCACAACATAAATGAGTGTAACTCATCTTCAGCTAATATTCCACAACACCAGTCCCTGAAATTAGACTAAATAACATCTGTCTCTTAGAGTTGGAAAATCATGAGCATAAAATCAGCAAATGATTATGAACACGCAGAACGTACCTAGTAAACAGCTAATGAACACTAGTTTTCTTTATGTTCATATCTCTAATGTATAATTACAATGTCTGAAGTAAAAAAGATGGGCTAGTGGGATGACTCAACATATAAAGGTACTTGGTACCAAGCCTGAGGACCTAAGGCCTTGAACTAACTATATAGCTGAATATAACCTTGAACTCCTGATCCTCCTGCCTCCACCTCCCAAAGGCTAAGATTATAAGCATGTGCCACCATTCTCAGCTACCTTTAAACTTAATGTATAGGTCCCTCTAGTATGGTACCTAGAGCCATACCTAGGGAGGTGTCAATGACAGGTAAGACATACTTGGACACTCTGGAGCAACCTCTACTGTCCAGAGTCCTGTATGTGGCATATAAAACAAGCAGAGCAGCACAGTTTCCAAGAACGCTTCACTGCACTCACCCAACCAAGCAGAAAGCAATAGTCACGACCTTCTATTTGGACAATTAAAATGAAAATTTTAAGAGTAGATAAATGCAGCCAGATAAAATAGAAGCTGCTCTTAATCACGAATCTTTCCTCCAAATTTAACCAAAGACTCTGAGGTTTGAGGAGTTCAGGGCTCCCCTCCCCTGCTCAGTCTTCATTTGTGCCTCTCTCTGCAGTTTTGGGTTCCAGCTGGAATCCGATTTACCCAAACACCCCAATGAGGCTGTTCTCCTGAGGCATCCAGCCCTGTGGACAGGACTTGAGTTCAGATAGTTCAGATAAGGCTTAGGATCAGCAGCCAAGCACTTGGATGCTTATCTGAACTGGTCCTTCCAAGTTTTGCCCCATATTAGGCCATATAACTGCAAATAAATATTTATTGTGTCAAATTGGCTCTGCAAATCTTAAACACATCTGGATCTCACACAGAGCTGAGACATTACACAGTTGACATTGTGCATGCTCTTGCGAAGATCTGAGTTCTGTAAAATAAATTTCTCAAAGGAGGAAAGAATTAAAAAAGAAAAATTTAGTGATGTTCTGATACATGTGCTGATTGCAAGTATTGCTCCAAGCTTTAGAGTTGGAAATGGGGATTGCCTACTTCTACAGCAGAGCACAGTGTACAGGCGTAGGGCCAAGGCTTAAAGTATTAGGAAATCTTTCCAGAGAGCATGAACTAGACTGTGTGATAGCCCAACAGATGATGGGAATGCCTCCTTGGAAAAAGGTAAAGACCAACTGAATTATTGTCTGCATCCTAGTTGCTGTATTGCTGTAAAGAGACACCACGGTCAAGGCAAGTGTTATAAACCGAAAACATTTAAATGGGGTTTGCTCCCAGTCCCAGAGAGTTAGCCCATTAGCATCATGATGAAAAACATGATAGCAGGCAGACAGGCATAGTGTTGGAGAAGTAGCTGAGAGCTTTATATCCTGATCCACAGACAGCAGGCAGAGAGAGGGACACTGGGCCTGGTGTGGGGGCCTGGTGTGGGCTTTTGAAACTTCAAAGCCCACTCCCAGTCATGCATCTCCTCCAACAAGGCCACACCTCCTAATTCTTCCAAACAGTGCATCAGCCGGGAACTAAACATGCAAATATGTGAGTCTGTGGGTGGTATTCTCATTCAGACCACCATAGTCCATGCTAACACTAAAGGCCATTCAGTGAGCCAACATACTAGCCATCCGGTTCATGGGTTTCATATAAAGACAAACTTACCAAGCAGCAACCCAATCTATTCAAAGAAAATGAATGACGCCTACATATCAATGTTTAGTATATCACTCTAGGCAACTTTGTGTTTGTGAAAGGTATATTATTTGACCAAAAGAATGGAATTGTGTTATGCTGAAGAAAATGGACAAAAGAGAAAATAATCATGTTGGAAAAAAAATAGTTAAACTCAGAGAACAAGCTGTAGTGGTTTAAATAAGAATAGCGCCCCCTAGGCTCAAATATTAAATGTTGAGTCATCAGTGAGTGGCACCGACTGGATGAAAAAGATTAGGAGGTGTGACCAGGTAAGGTTTCAAAATGTCATGCCATCTTGAATTATTGAAACCTTATAAGATTTCAAAAGGCCCAGTATCTCTCTGCCTGTTGCTTACATCTCAGGATATAGCTCTCGGATATTGTTCTAGCAACCATGCTCCCTGCCATGATGACAACAGACTGACCCTCTGAAACTATAATCCAGTCCCCTAATTAAATGCTTTCTTTTATGAGTTGCCTCAGTCATGGTGTCTCTTCAGAGCAATAGAACACTAAGTTACAACTATTTCATGGAACAGACAAACAAAAGAACAAAAGCAACCTAACATAACCAAAGTGACCTGAACATAGAAGAGAATCTGTGGAAGAAGGAGAAATTACCTGGGAAAGAGGGAGGAACAAGAGAGTGAAACAGAAGGTAGACATAAAGCTTAACACCTAAATGTATAGAATGTCTCATTAATTTATATGAATGTCTATTAATATCTGCTAGTGACTCTTAAAGGAGTTATTCGATCTACTTCATATGCTACGAAGTGTTACCTTGTAACCATTTAAATTTACTATCAAGATGCATTGCTCTGGAAAAGGTAATTGTCAAAAGAGAAAGACAGCAGAAGGGTAGAGAAGGGATATAGAGTAATATCAGAAATCAGACTCTTCCTGTTGTTATGAACCAGATGAGAAAAGGTTCCCATTCAGACAAAATATTCCATTATGATAAAAAAAAAGCCTAAAACAATAAATCACTAAAATGACAAAGCAAACAGAAAAACACAAAAGCCAGAATTGTACTCTTAAAAATACACATGTAAAGATCAAGATTTATAATGTTAAAGCCAATTCCTTTAAGAGATGAATAAAATTAAAAACCTTTAAAAGCTCTAAGAAAGTTGCGATTGGGTGTTTTAGAAGGCAACCTGTGAACAGATGGCAAGGAAAGATTCAGGGCAGAGGAGTGAGCTCCTGCCAAGCAAGGGCTACAAGCAGTGCCCAAGCCCAGGGCTGATCTTTACCACAGCAAGAAGCCTTGAAGGCAGAACAAAGGCCAGACCTCAGAAAAGAATCCAAAAATCCCAGAAAGGTCTCAGAATTAGTATGCAGAGAGGAAGATTTAGATACTTTTTAATGATCATAAATAAATACATGGAAGAACTGTAACCACACAAAAATTGTCAAAAGAGATACCAGACGCTTTGAATATATCGTTAAACCCAAGAATACATTCCATGTACCCACATACATGGAAGAATTTTTTTTTATTTTGGGGGTTTAAAATGAATGTACATATGGTATTTCTGAACATTTTTTTCTTTCTTACAAATAGGGTAGAAATGTCAATAAATGAATATAGCCGATGTGAAAAATAAATATATTTAACTATTGAAGTATCTTGGAAACTAGCCAGGGAACAGATGTGAAAGCATTTTACAATAAACAAAGTATGACACAGATGTCAAATACTGTCATCAGGGCCACTCACCCCCTGGTGGGTAGAAAACATCCACAGACCTACCCAGCACCCCAAGCAAATATATGGTGAACAAACTGGAGAAAAAGAGAAGTAGAGTGGTTCATGCGCTGTGGAGTTTATTTTGGGACTGCCCAGTCCCAAATAAACACAGAGACTTATATATGAATATAAATGTTCAGCCAATAGCACAGGCTTGTTACTAACTAGCAATTATACTTAAATTAACACATTTCTGTTAATCAATGTATTGCCACATAGCTCATGGCTTTACCTGTCCTCTAGTATCTTGCTTACCAGTGGCTGGCTGGTGTCTCTTGTGGCAGTCGTGAGTGGAGAGAGTCAGAACTAAAGAAACAAAGACAATGCAGAAGAGGCTGATGTGGGTGGCCTGTGCTGCCACCCAGGGTTGCTGCTGAGGGCCAGGTCTGGGTCCATGACCCTACCACAGCCATATTCTATGTTGATGTCCTTGGCTCCTGTTATCACTAAAGCCAAGGAAATCAGCCAAGGACATATTCCTGTGAAGATAAATGTCAGGGGTCTGGGCTGCCACCTGAGGCCATGTTGGTGTCTATGGGCCATGCTACCAATGGGTCATACTGATTTGACTGGCCTACACTGCTAAGTGGGCCATGGTGACTCCCAGGCCCAAGCTGCTGCTGAGGGCCAGGTCTGGGTCCATGGTCCTGCTACAGCTAAAGTCTGTGTTGATGTCTGATACCCATTACCACAGGGGGTCATTCAAAACATGTGTATTGAAATCCAAGGGCCATGCTGAGCTGGCCCCACCCTTCACTGGCCCTTGGAGACCTGGCCCTACCCCCTTGATGGCTGCTGCAGCAACAGAAGAACTGGCCCCACACCTCATAGGAGAGCTGGCCCTACCTCTCATTGGAGAGCTGTGCACTTCCCTACAGCCACACACATACACCCATCTCCCCATACCCCACCACCTCCCACTGCCCCCAACTCCTCAGTGAGGAGAGCTGGCCCCACTGCAGGAGAGATGGTCCTGCTGGGATTGGAGCAAGAGAGCTGGCTCTGCCCCTTACCTGAGGAAGATAGTCCCAGTGGAGGCCACTCTGACAAACTCAGCTACAATCCAGACACACATTCAGGGCTTTCAGTTGACCCATCCCAACATCTACACCATCTATGACCTGCTGGAGCCCGTGAAGGGACTGGTCCTGTGGAACCATAGTCCCACGATGTCCATGATTCTAGTCAATAGCAAGATATCTGAGAAGTTTCCTTGAGGGTCCAATATTGATGCTATACCAGAAGCCAGAGGCCTTGAACTTGACCAATCACTCATTGCAATGAACATTTGCAAGCAAAGCTGTTTGGACAAAAGAGTATACTGCATGGCACACTGCAGCTCCAAATAACACTAAGAATTAAGATATGATGGAGAGGTGGGAAAGATGGAGGAGTAAAGTGGGTTTTTGTTGTTGTTATTGTTTTGAATTAATATTTTTATTTTTTATTTTGGGGTCCACTGCAAGGATAGAGGGAAATTAGTGGGATTGGGTTGCATGATGCTAAATTCCCAAAGATTCAGTAAATAATTATATTACAAAGAAAAGAAAACCTTTAGAGAGTAGAAAACAAAAACTCCAGACCTGTGAATGAAACCAAATAAGATAAAGGTATAAAGAGAAATGGAGGAAGGTCTGGGAGGAGACAGGAAGGGGGGAGGGAGAGGGAGGGAAGAAATGGAGGAGCGTTAGTTGTCACCACCCACTGCATCACAATGAATGGACATGCCTTTATTTTGGTTTGCTATATTTAATAGGAAATATATAATTTCTAAGGTTGATGTAGAAGTTAAACTGGTCTTTTATGGTACATGGTTTATGTTCTCCACTTACAGGTATTTCTGTTGCAATTTTAACTGTTCAGTTCTGAAGCCATTAAACTGTATACTCAGGCATACTGAGGGGAAGAAACTTTAAGAAAATATTTATAGATAATAATTGAAGTTTGATTTCTTTGTCAGATCAGGTGCTATTTGCAAAGCTATCCAAGAACATTTAATATAGACAAAAGACACTTGAACCCACACTAAAGGGAAATTCAGCAGTATATATCTGCAATTGGGCTATGAGTTCTCTAAAAAAAAGATTTGCAGTATAAAGTGTCTTTTATGATTTCTGAGATTTAGCACCTACATTGGTCCATTATCCACTTGAATATAACTGAAAAAAATTCTAGTATCCACCATAGAGTATGACTACATCACTGTGCCTCTTTCCTCACTTGTTGTGCCTCATGTTACCTGCCTAATATACCATCTCTATTCTTTCCTGTGTTTAATTCTAGAGCTACTGAAATAAATTAAGATGGCTATGCCAGGGAGGGCCTATTATGAAAGACATTGTATTTCTTTGCTAGTTAAATATGGATTGGGTTATAACTAATGAAGTAGTAAAACAGGAAGAACGGAAGCACTGGACATAGATGATAAACTTGATCCTGGGGGCCAAACGTTTTCATGTCACCCTTGCATCAGCTTTCTGTCTTATCTAATGTTCTATGATTGAGCCAACAGAAGCCCTTGTTTTGATTCTGATTATTATCATTATATCTCATCATCATCATCATTAATCTAAGTCAAATTATGTAGCATTTTTCCATAAGTGATCTGAAAATGAAAAAATGTTATTAGAATAGATAATATTGAAATCTTAGGTATTTACAATCTATAAGTAAAACTTATAATACCTGGCAGATAGAAGTGAACAAGGAGAAAAACCCAAAAGTAGTCTTGTAGCTTCAGATAGCTGCTTAATTATCAATAATGAAGTTATAGTCAAAGCAAACAGCACATCTACAACCACTTAGCAAGGCAAGTTTTATCAGATTAGCAAATGTAAAACACTATTACTGATGATAAGTCACTGATGTACTAACACATAGCTTCCTTTAGAAAGTGTTTTGGTAGCATAAACTCATCTTCAAGTTCAAGCATAAGAGGAGCTGTTCCTAAAGGAAAGCACAGTGATGGTATCCTTATGCCCTTCCAAATTAAGAGTTTCCAAATCCTTGTCTTACAGACTATTCATTTATCTCTTCCTCAAAGTGGAGTAGGTGGATATCACATCTATTCATTCATTCAACTATATTTAAGCTGTGAACTACACCAAGTTCTAGTGTAAATTCTCATAGAAAGCAGTCAGCCAGAAAGGTGAGGCTCTTGCTACAATACATTTCAGCGGAAGTATTAACAAAGGAGATGGGAAGGTAGGTAGGTGGGTGTATAAATAAATGAGAAAAATACTGTAGGTGAGTACTACGCAGATACTGAATGACAGACTCGGTGATCATTTGAAAAATGGTAGTTAGGGGGAAATCTCTTTGATGAAGGATGTAAATTAAAGTATGAGAAGAAGCCAGCCAAGTAGACATTAGGGAGGAACCAATTCAAGCAGAATGAAAGGAACTTTTTTTGAGAATCACACAGCTGGGACTAGAGCACTTCAAGAAGTCCCAAGGATGAGTAGGGAAATGAAGTGGTGGTGCTCAGTGCATGGTGACACAAGACTGTGTGGGAGTTTCTAAGCCACAGAATCATGTTTGGCTCTCATTCTAAGAGTAATAAAAAGTGGTGCAGGATTTTAAACCAGGGAGTGATGGAATCTGATTGAAATTTGAAGAAAATGACCCAGGCTTCTTGGTGGGACAAATGAGGAGGTCTGAAGACAAAGCAAGTACTAATGTCAGTCCGGATGGCAGATGTGGTAGTCTATAGCTGGAAGTTTTCCTGTGTCTCACAGCTACTCAGTCCCAAGTAAACACACAGAGGATTATATTAATTACAAATTATTTGGCCTATGGCTCAAGCTTATCATTAACCAGATCTTACAACGTAATTCAACCCATTTCTACTAATCTACATTTTGCCACATGGCTTCGTGGAGTTATCTGTGTTCTATTACATCTTGCTACCCCAGCACCACTCAGTGTCTCCTCTGACTCTGCCTTTCTTGTATCTCTGCTTGGATTTCCCACATGGCTCTATTCTGCCTTGCCATAGGCCATATAAGCTTCTTTATCAACCAATGGTAGCAACACGTATTTACAGCATACAGAAAGACCATTCCATAGCACTTTCCCTTTTCTTTATAATCGAAAAGAAAGGTTTTTATTTTAATATAGTAAGTTTACATATAAAAACAAGTTATCAAACAAGAATTATAGTTACAATATCTAATCTATTTGTATTTAGCAAAATTAAAGAAAATACTCTATCATCTGTCCTATTTTTGTGACTCTAAAGTTTCATATCTAATTTACCTTTTATCACGATAAAGGAAAACTATAATTATAACTATCTAGTCTTAAACTCCATCAAAACCCCCAGAAGGGTATAATATTACCTAAAAAAACCAGGAAGTGCATTGTAAACAACTTCTGAAATTCTAGAAACGACAGAGATATTTGGCTGCCTGGACAGTCATCCAAAGTTCCTTTGTAATGTTGGGGCATCTACCTTTAGTCTACAGTTCTAGAGTCTCTGGCAGACTTTTCAGTGGTGCAGGAAATTTGAAAAACTGTTCCACCTATTGGCAAAGTTCATCAGTCCCTTTTTTCTATGTCCTGCAGAATATCTGGCAGTTTCTTCTGTGAAGCAGGAACCTGAAGGACCATCTCACCTTGTTTTGACAAAGTTCAGTGGTCACCTTCCTGTGGGTCCTGCATGTCCAGTTTATCAGGCACTTTAGGCCAAAACAGTTTCATTCACAACTGGAGAGCATTTTCCATATTCTAAGCATACTCCATAATGAGTTTCTTTGATGCCCATCATCCTCTTTGAAGTAATTGATGCTGCCAGGAGCAATGAGTTTCATGTCCAGAAAAATCTAAGTTCTTAAAAACATTGTAAATGCCATATTCTGTTGGTCTATTAAGTGTTTGAAGATTATTTACATAATTAAAATAGATTCTTTGTATAACTAGAAAACTTAACTAACATGACTATATATTTGATTATTATAGATGACTAATTATTAATCTGCATTTATTAACTATACATTATAATTTTAAATGAGTTGCACAAACATAATAACCTTAATAAGAAATATACATACAGTACAACAAAATTGACCTTAAATTTGTATCTATAAACCAAAATCCATACCAAAAGTAAAATATTTGGAGATTAACAGTTCTTTTTTGGATTAAAGTAGATTAAATAGTCTATTTTTTTCATCATTTCTATATTATATTTCCCTTTCTTCCTTAGAAAGAGAATGCATTTATAATCAACTGCCTTTAAATAAAAACAAACATTCATAAAGAATATTTTCCAAGTGAGGGTGTAGCTTTTCATACTACTTCCTGCTGATTGGGATGCTGGCAATCTTATGGGAATCCTGAGAAAATTTAGAATTATACTTAAATCTCAGCTGTAATAGTCTGTGAGGCTACATCATCCCAGCCAGGAGAAGAAGAAGAAGAAGAAGAAGAAGAAGAAGAAGAAGAAGAAGAAGAAGAAGAAGAAGAGCAAGAAAAGGAGAGAAGGATACAAGGGGCCAGCCACCTAGATACACAGCCAGACATAGAATAAGAAGGAAAGAAAAGATATACATATATAGAAAAAGATAAAAGCCCAGAGGTGATGGGAAAATGTCTTTTTGTACGCTGTGAAAATGTGTTGTTCTGATTGGTTGATAAATAAAATGCTGATTGGCCAGTAGCCAGGCAGGAAGTATAGGCAAGATAAACAAACAAGGAGAGTTCTGGGAAGAAGAAGGCTGAGTCAGGAGATGCCAGCATGCTGTCCAGGGAGCAGCATGTAATGGCATACAGGTAAAGCCACAGAACACATGGCAACAACATACAGATTAACAGAAATGGGCTGAGTTTAAGTGTAAGAGCTAGTCAGTCGTGAGTGTAAGCTAATGGCTGAGCAGTTTTAATTAATATAAGCCTCTGTGTGTTTACTTGGGGGACGATTTGTCCTGCTCGCAGGCAGGCTGGGACACCAGAAACCTTCCAGCTACACAGAGGCAAAAGGTAGATGGGAAAATTTAGGTTAAGAACAGCTGAATAGAAATAAGTCAAGCTAAGGCCAGGCATTAATAGGTAAGAGTGTTTGGAGCTAGGTGAAGGGCCCCTGGAAGAGCCAAGAGTGAAAGAAAAGAAAGCAACAAGAAGACATGAAATTAAAAGGAAACTGCTTAGAAAGAGAGTGGTGAACAGTGGAGGGTGTAATGAGGAATGGGTGGGGTTAATATGATCACAGCACATTACAAAATGTCAAAATGAAATGCACCATTTGGAAAAAGTGTCAAGCCTGTAATGTAGCCATTGATAAAGCCAATGTAATCATTATTCAAAGTTGTTGTCCATATAATAACCAGTCACTTTAATATGCTGCTGTGTCTATTTCACATAGGAGCTATACCCTTTGAGAACCCATCCACATAGTGAAGAATCTCACTGTTGGAGAAACATTTAGGGAACTCTGATCTAAATAGGGAAAGTAAAGCATATTGAACAACAGAAAATGTTAATAACTCACTTGCAACACTGACTATTCAAGGATTTGATTTTAAGAAAAAGCTGATGGAATCCTGTTTAAAAAAATTTCTAGGATTCAAATGTCATAGTATTCTCCATTTTTTTCTAATCTATAAACATTTGATCTGCGTTTATCTTTCTTACCTGATTCACGTCCAAGCCTCTACTTGCAACATTCTTCTTGTGTAACTTCTACCTAAACTGGAGGGATAAAGTTGGTTTTTAAAGAAATTCTTTTTAAAAGAACTCTTGATTTTATGCCCTCCTTCTCTTCAAATAAAATAAAATAATCATAAAATGATGTTTGTTCTTGTATTTAAAAAAAATGAGGGGTTGGGGATTTAGCTCAGTGGTAGAGTGCTTGCCTAGCAAGCACAAAGCCCTGGGTTCAGTCCTCAGCTCTGGAAATAAATAAATAAATAAATAAATAAATAAATAAATAAATAAATAAATAATTTTGAAAATGAAAACTGTAAACGACACAGGTTCTTTGAAAATGGCCTTGGTGTTAGAAGACTATAGTCCTTGTTAATTTTGAGAAGAGATTGATGGTGATATTAAGATTAGGGAAAGAATAAAAAAGATGACTTCTGGAGCAAAAAGAACAAATCCGGGTGGCTTTCCAGTATCTGTCATAAAAACATCCTACAGAGTGATGGCTGACAAAGCAGCATGGCAATATGTCTGATTTACAGCAGACACATCGACCAGTGAAACAGAATAAAGAACCCAGGAGTTAATCCACACATGTGCAACCAATCAGTTGTCAACTGTGATGCTAAGAACATAAACTGGAGAAGGAACAGTCTTTTCAGTAAATGATGCAGGAAAATTGGTATCTGCACACACAGATGAAACTAGACCCTCACTCCTAAGGAGCAATACAAATTAATTCAAAATACAGTAATGACTTAAATGTAGACAGTGAACCAATGAAACTGCTAGAGGGAAATATGGGGGAGATGCTTTGGAATATGAAAATGAACAGGGTTGTGGAAATAGACACATGGGAATTGACAAGTTTTAAAAGGCTTCCACACAGCAAAAAAACAATCACCAGAGTACAGAGACAATCTTTAGAGGAGGAGAAAAACATTTGTAACCTGGATCTGACATGGGGAATTGACTACCAGAATTATTAAAGGCTCAAAAAAGTCAAGGTCTGATAGCTCATGCCTATAATCCCAGCACTTGGGAGTTGGAGGTGGGAAGATGTCATGAATTCAAAACCACCCTGAGCTACACAATAATCTCATGTGTCAAATAAGCAAACAGTGGAAGCTTTCAATAGCAAAAATAAATAACGTAATAGTATATGATCAGTAGTCCTCAGTAGACATTTCTTGAAAGAAGACATTAAAATGAATAATAAAGATACATAATTATGACCAAATCATCAGGGAAGTACAAATTAGTTCCTCACTCCAGTAAGAGTGGGTGTCATCAAACAAACTGAAGATAGTAAGAGCTAATGAGGATGTGAACAAACAGAGCAATGAACTCTGTTGATGGTACCTGTGAAGTAGCCCAGCCACTGTGGAAAGCAGCATCAGACTCCTGCAAAAATTAAAGGTGGAACTCTTACACAATCCAGCAATCCCACAACTGGGTATATGTCCAAAGAGAATGAAATCAATAAGGAAATGTTGTTATACACAGTGAAATCATAGTTAGCAATAAAAAGGCTGAAATCCTGTCGTTTGCAGAAACTTGAATGAAAATGAAGATTGCTATATGTTAAATGAAATCAGATCAACACAGAGTGGCATCTTACTCACAGGTGGAACCTTAAAATGTTAATCTCGCAAAAGCTTAAAGCAGGATAGTGGTTGTCAGAGTTTGGAGAGAGTTGCCGGAAGGCCTTCAGGCAAGTTTGACCTGTTGATATGAAGTTACAGTTAGAAGCAGGCATCACTGGCTGTGGTTGACTTACACATGACAATGCACAATACCTTTCAAAAGGCTACAACAAAAGAAAGTCTTTACTGTAAGAAACAATGAGTGCTAGGGTCCATAAATATGTTTAAGTTGATTTAAATAATTTTAAAATACTAAATATTTTAAGATATTAGACAAGATGATATCCTTAATTAGAAGAATACAGTAATGTAGTAAGTTAATACTTATCTTTTCTTCAACTTATAATCAACTATATATATAATTGATTAAATTATATATACTTTTATATATTATATTAATAAATAATATAATTAATTGAATTTTCAAGGGGTAAAACCTACATACGTAGAAAGTTAAACATGGCAATTTGTTAAACAATTTAATCTACAACACTGTTTCTCAACCTGTGGGTCAAGATCCCTTTAGGGATCACATATAAAGTTTCCTGCATTTCAGATATCTACATTATGATTCATAACAGTAACAAACTTACAGTTATGAAGTAGCAATGAAAATAATTTTATGGTCCGGGGTCACCACACTGTGAGGAATTGTATTGAAGGGTCACAGCATAGTAGGGCTGAGAACCACTGAGCTAGAGAGATGGTACACAGGGATTAGTGAAATTCAGCAGTATGTGGGGTCAAGGGCTGGTGTTAAATAACTGATAATCAGTCTGTCTGCAACTCTTCCAAATCAGTTTCCAGAAGGATAATACTATAAAATTCTTTAAGCTTTTCTGCATAAACATGAAAAATATTAAATATGTTATTTAAAAAAAATCACGTCTGAGAAAATGTGCTTTAAGGGGGAGGACTGTTTAGAGTCAGATTATTATGAAGTCTCCTAAGATTGACTGGTTATTTTTTTTTTTTTGGTTACTTTTTATATTAGTTACTTTTCTGGTTGCTGCAATAAAATACCATGGCCAAGGCAACTTACAGAAGGAAGAGTTGTTGGGGTTAACAGTCCATTGAGGCTGGGAAGCACTCAATGGCAGTGAATTGCAGGCATGGCAGGCAGAGCGGGAAGCTACACTTTTCCTTTGGGAACATGAAGAAAAACCATCTATTCACCAAAGACAGAGAGGGTACCAACAGACTAAAGAAGGGATTCCATCCAAGTTGGTCGCTATCAGTAAGCAATGGGTTTACTGGGGTTGGTTACAGAAGAATAGGTGAAAGAAAGTATCAGTGAAAACTGTCACTCCTAGAATAAGTGACCACCTCATTCCATGTCAGCCTTCCATCTTGTAGACACTCCACTGATCCTAAAGACCACATGTACATGATACAGAAAGGATTCATGACAGGTCTCAGGTGAGCATCTTGTGGCACTGCCCTCTTCCTTCCAGAAGGGAATGTTTACAGCCATATTTTTCACAGGATGACTCTTGCTACTGCTGCATAGTTCTGTGTATGTCATTGCAGGCAATGCAGACCAAGATAGTCTGCAGGGCAGCCCATGGTCACATGAACATAACTTCAAACTTGGGGCTATACGATTAGCTTATAACAACTCAAGCAAGCAAATACAAAGTTGCTTAAAAGCTTTCTAAAAAATGTTCTCTGGATTTAGGAATCATGGAAGAGAAAGAGGGGATTTCATCAATGCCTAAGTCCATGGATTAGATCAGATTCTTTGGTTTTAGTAGTTCAAAGTGGAATGATGAACAGCATATAACATCACTAACTTATGATCCCAAACAACCATTCCCATTATCACAATAATTTAATTTTAAAAACCATACTGCCAAAGAAAAGAATGAGAGATTAAAATCAACCTTATCTTTTAATTTGTATGCATCATGGGAAAAGAAAAGTAATCCTTTCGAGTTGATAACTATCTTATAGCCACCCACATTCACAGACTGCATGACTGTCAGATTTCATAACCAAGGACCTAGGAGGCTTTCATGAGACTCACAGCTAGGATCTGTGTCATATCCTAATTATAATCTCTAGCATTTGGCACACTCGATGTTAATCTTTGTAGTATGCCAAATGAGTCAATTAGTTTACTCTACACCAAGAAGCTTTTATGGATCTATCCACTATTTAAATATACCTTATAGACTATAACACCCTTCTTTCCATTTACTTCAAAGACATTGAAAATGTATCATCCCCATAGATATAATGTATAGAATTATAGCCATATGTGCTTGTTCAGACTCTGCACTAGAGTCACCAGCAGTACTGAACAGCTCATATATAAACTGCAAAACCACCATAGTCCGTAGAATAAAAGAGGAATTCAATCACAGTTACTGTCATTCCCCATCAATTTCATAAAGAAATGTTTGAAAAGGCATAAGGAAATAGAGCTTGGTATGATAATATTTCTTGCAATCAGGAAACATGAAAGAAGGTAAATTTATACAAAAGACCTCTGAAAGTTGTATTTTAAAATTACCTTAAGTCATTCCTCAGTCACTAAAGTTGTCCTGTTCTTTTTTGGTGTATATGTGGTTGTGTGAGTGTGTGTGTGCCTGCATGTTTATGGGGGTGCAAAGCGTCCACACATGTCGGGGGGCAGAGGTCAACCTCAGATATCATCTCTCAGTAGCTCTCTACTTTATCATTTTTATTTTATTGGTGTTTTTTGAGACAGGGTCTCGTGCTGGTACCTGGAGCTGACCAGTGATATCCAGAGGTCTTCCTGCCTCTGCCTCCCAAGCACTGAGATTACACCTGTGACCTACATAGGTGTAATCAGCTTCTTATATTGATGCTGGTGATTAAAGTCAGGTCCTCATGCTTGCACACCAAGCACTTTGCCAAGTTATCTCATCCATAAAATATATTATTCCAGATCCTCACAGATGAATTAAAGCCAGTGATTTGCAATTTGCATCCGTTTGTTTTCAATTCTTGTCCTATGTACAGAGGACCATCATCTGAACACCCAATACAGCCTCTATTTTGCTGATATTCTTATCATTGAGAATTAACCTCTGTCCCCTCTCCTTGCATTATGATGAGACTTTTTCTCCTTTTTCTTTTTCTTTCAGGTTTTTTTTTGGGGGGGTGGAGGTAGGGATGGGGAATTTCAGGACAGGGTTTCTCTGTAACCACTCTGTGTAAACACCCTGGTTAACCTGGAACTTCCTCTGTAAACCAAGCTACCCTTGAATTCACAGAGATCTGCTTGCCTCTGCCTTCCCAGTGCTGGGATTAGAGGCATGCCCCACCAGGCCCTGATCCTCCTTTTTCAAATACAATATGTTGAACGTGGCTCTATGTGAGTTCCAAAGCTAATTCATGAGATATCCTTCAACTTCCTTGAACACTCATTTTTAGAAGTTCAACTGCTCTGAGACTCCTTGCTGGAAGAGTGACATGCAGACACTGATATTGACAACCCAGACAAGCCTGACCCTAAGCTACCCTAGTCATTTAAGTGAAGATGCCACCTTTAATCTTGGATTCTAAGACCTTACTTACCTGTTGAAGTCACACCTCAGCTAAAGCCTCAATTCTGTAGTGCAGAGAAGAGCTACCTCTTGTGTGTTTTATTTTGTACTCTGTACATAATAAAATATCTTCTATTCTCCTGACTTCTGATTCTAATCACATAGTAACCAGTTGCCAGAAGAATACTACTCTGACATTTGTGTTGAATTTTACATTTAATGTGTTTATCAAAAGCCTAATGAAGTCAGACAGTAAACTACCCTTAGTCCATGTGTCTCTGGAAGTTGGGTTATAGAGGTTTTTGTACCAGATGCTAAGTGAAGAAGGATGAACATTAGAGGATAAAAAGAAAGAAAGTTCAGGTGAGGATATTTTGAGTTTTTTTGCTTTTTGTTTTTCTCGAATTCCACCTGTCTACGTACATAAATTGCTATCTGGCTACAAGATCTCACATACATGGAATGTACAAAAGTAAAAGTAGATGTGGAAGACCAGGGGTTCCTGTCGGAGAGGAGAATAGGAACATGCACAAATGATAGAGAATTCCAGTGTGACACTCTGTCAAACCCTGCAAGCTCTGAGCTAGCCAAGTGTCTCCCCAGGTGATAACTCCCTAGTAGAGCAGGTACATGTCCTGGGCCTACTACATGAAGAGCCTCATGGTCCCAGCCCCATGGGAGTGCTGAGCACCCTTGCTCACAAGGAGGTGACTCTGAGTGGTAAAATGGGCCAAACTTCAGCCTCCATCCTCTATCAAGGGCCCTAACAATGTGCAACTTACCAGACTTGGTGGTTCTCCATTCTTATTGACTTGAGCCTGGATGTCCATGAGGGGCTTCCCCTCCATTCTGAGCTATACCCAGATCCTCACACAACTCAGGTGGATGCCACGACTCATTTGACCTTTAACGTTCACTTATCCAAGAAAGAAAGAGAAGCCAGAGACAGCCTCACTCTGCCTTTCCAGTTCAGCTCTGAAAAACAGCAAGCTCTGCTCTGGCCTGGACCAGGCCAGACAACTAGCCACATCTTCTATGAACCAGATCCTTTCGATGACATGGACCAAGAAGATGCAGATGATGGTCTAGACAAAAGGAAGAAGAAGACGGTGGCTAAGAACCATGCTGTTGTTTGCAGAGACCTTACCTGGTCCCCACTCTCCCTTTGTTGCCTTGTCTGAGGAGGGCTGTCCTGCGAGCCAAGGAATAACATCTAATTGGGGCAAAAAAAAAAAAAAAGTGTGGTGAGAACATAGTGTATAGCAAGAGAATAAGAAACTCCCCTCTTCCCATGCCCATTTCTAATAATATATATGTAAAAAATAAAGTTGACTATAGCTCAATGAAATTTGAAAAACCCTCTGATGTTTCACAGCATTTAAAAATATTTTTATTCATGCTTCAGTGTGTATTCATATGCATATGTGTGGCATATGATATTTACATGTACATATAGGTACAATCACCCATGTGTGAGTGTGCAGAGGCCAGAGGGCAGCATATGGTATCTTCTGTGTCGGCACACCACCTTATACTAAATAGTCTCTCACTGACCCTAGAGCTGATCAGTTGGTTAGAATGGCTCACCAGTAAGTCCCAGGCATCCTACTGCCTCTGCCTGCCAGCTCTGAGATTACAGATGCATACCACCATGCCCAGCTTTTCACGTGGGTTCAAGGGATCAAACCTGGATGTTCCTGCTTCTCAGCAGGAGCTTTGACCACTGGGCAGCTTCCCAGCCCCTAATCAGATCTATCAAGGGCTCCTCAAATTAATGCATTATAGGGGGCCTACAGGAAGGATTACTAAAAGAGGAGGTTTTGTGGGGGAGGGGAGATAGAAAGGACCTTAAAATGTCAAATAAGATAAAAGGGCAAGACATTTATCTGTCATCAGAAAACTCTTTATAAGGCCGTTTTATCTTCCTTGAATGTCACAATCTTTTCCTGTGAGGCTAAGGGCACTGGGCACAACACTCAGTTTTAAAATGTCCGTGATCATTTGATGAACACTTTCTTTAAATGTTAATAGTTTCACTTCCAATGCTCTCTTGATCCCTATCTATCAAACTCAAAAAGACAGTTTATATTTGTGTCTGCTGGCCCTGCTCCCTTTCACTCTTCATGGAAAAGAGGGCACTCTGGCAGCATCCCATCTGTACTTTACTGCCCTGCTATGGAATTAACATTAAGCCTCTGTGTCGGTTACTTTGGGCAACTTCTACCTACACTGCCCTGCATGGGCCCCTTACCTTTGCCAACACAATGT
Source organism: Onychomys torridus (assembly GCF_903995425.1). Taxonomy (NCBI): domain Eukaryota; kingdom Metazoa; phylum Chordata; class Mammalia; order Rodentia; family Cricetidae; genus Onychomys; species Onychomys torridus. The sequence goes on along the minus strand of NC_050461.1, from coordinate 25,403,191 downwards.
GCTTTCCATTCTCATCTAAGTAAGTCTTGTAACACTTTCTCGTTGTGTTCATAACCTTGGCATATATGCCATCATTCCTCTGTATCATTTTATTTGATATCTGAATGAAGTGTTTCAGAAAACTAACTGAAAACAATTTTTAAAGAGTTTTTTCCTTCTCATGGGGTTGTCAATGTCACAACTGGTACTTGTTGCACCAGATATTTTCTGTGTGCATCTAATATATAATGTAAAATGTCAAGTTCACATGGAGAGGGTTTGGGATGAAAATAAAACTATCCTTAAGTCTAAATTCTCATTTTTGGTAGCCACTTTTTTATGTATAAAAAATTCTCAGTTTTGCTAGCCACAAAAAATTTACGCTTGTTTTGGTGATGAAACAAAAAATGATTACATTGATTTCTTATATGTTGATCAACTTTATTTAAATTTAAACAAGGCTTCATTGTGTAGAACGAGGATGACCTATTGTCTCACACTACTCTTTCATCTCCCCATATCCAAATGTTTCAAACTCTCAAATACTGATAGGCCCATTTTTATTCTTTGTTAATCTGTGTCTACAAATAAAACACCCTCTTGCATTTCTTGAGTTATATAAACATCACATGACAACTTATTATTAAATATAATATCACTTATTATCTGTACTTAGAGCTAAATGCAGCTCCATTTGTCCCTTGTTTAATCCAGAAACAAGAACATGAAAATCAGCAGTCACAATACTACAATAATTAAACAGTAGTTCTCTAGAGAAGCAAGTGTGAGTAGATACCAAATGCACATCATTCCATTGTCATTCACTTTGTAGTCATCAGCTTTGTGCTACAAGAAGCACATAATTGATGGATACACAAGGGCAGTAACACACAGCTCTCTCTCTTCCCTCCCCGACCTCTCTCTGCACGTACGTGTGTGTATGTATGTGTTGTATGTAAGTATTCATTTGGGAGTGGAAACATGTCCACTGACATGGAATAATGTTCTCAAATGCTCTCTAACATTTTGTTTGGGCTGGAGAGATGGCTCAGAGGTTAAGAGCGCCGACTGCTCTTCCAAGGGTCCTGAGTTCAATTCCCTGCACCCACATGGTGGCTCAAAACCGTCTGTAATGAGATCTGGCACCCTCTTCTGTGTACATAATAAATAAATAAATAAATAAATAAATAAATAAATAAATCTTTTTAATAAAAATGGGGGGTTGGGGATTTAGCTCAGTGGTAGAGCGCTCGCCTAGCAAGCGCAAGGCCCTGGGTTTGATCCTCAGCTCAAAAACAAAAACAAAAAACAAACAAAAAAAAATTTTTTGTTTGTTTGTGTGCTTGTTTGTTTGTTTGGCACAGAAATTCTCATTGAGCCTGGAGTTCATCAGTTGGGATAGGCTAGCTGCACAGTGAGCTATGAGGATCCACTTGTCTCCGCCCCACTCTAGTGCTGGAGTTAAAACAGGACCTGATTTTTTGCATTGTTGCTGGTGCTCTGAACTCAGGCCATTGTGTTTGCATGGCAAACACTTAACGACTGAACCATCTCCTCAGTCCCATACACAGGCTTTTAGTTCATCTTTTTATTTTATAAATTTTATTATTAAAACTTGAAAATAAGTTTAAAAAAAACACCACAATGCACTAAAATTAACTAGATCCAAAGTCTAGGCATCTCAATGATCATCTATAAAGTTATAATAGACATTCAGAACAAAAGCTGCGGAGCTTCATATTAAATCAAATATATTTTATACACTAATTATATTTTATACACTAATCCACCACCAAAGCCAAAAAAAATCCACTGACAGAATTAGAACTAGAAAAACAATTAGCCTTATATTTCCTTTTACAACCTATATCCATTACCTTCCTTCGAGCCTTTCTGCTCCCTTTGTATAGACTTCTAGCTCTTTTTTCTTCATGTCTGATTGTACCCACATGTACATTTGTTTAAATATATACATATATTATTGGCTGGGTTCCACATATGTACTCCAGTTCATTTTTAATAGGATGATGTGCCTTCACTTTACTATAGGTTTATTTTGTTTCTGAGCATATGTTTACTTATAAGAAATTACTTTTCCTTTAGATTAGACTCTTATTGATCCTTCTTATTCCTTCTTCCTAATTTGTATTCTGGAAAAACTACGCAACTGCCATCTTGGAATTATTTTTTCTTTTCTTAAATATTATGGAACTTAGCCTAAAAGTTTATTTATATCATATTCTGAAAAAAAAGAATGATGTATCCAACTACTTCCTTAGTACTCTTAAAATTACCAATTTTTTTCTTGGATAGATTGAAAAGTACATCTCATTTATTATAATCCCAGAGGACAATAATATTCAAAGAAGTGTCTGGGTAAGCTTCCTTCCATGTAGAAACTGCAAAGAAAATTGGTAATCTCAAATAACATGCATTGCTACCATTTTAGTATTAATATTTTGTGAAGAATGACATTTTTACTTATCACTAATTTTGTAGTAATGAGGTTGTTGGCTCATTCAACAAATATTTATCAAGGACTCAGTATATGTTGGGCAATGTGCCATGCTCAGAGCTCATAATAGTGAACAGGGCTCTTTATGAAAGGTTTATACTGGTTGGGGAGGCAGAGGTAAAAGACAAGAAACACAAACAATTAAATCTAAGATAAGCCGATTGCTGATGGATGCAAGGAAGGTGGAATGGGGAATAAGCGACAGAGGGTGTGGGTGGAACTCTAGATGGAAGAGAATCCCAGAAAGGTGACTTTGGCTTTTTTTTCCCTCCTACGTCCTTTTTTTTCATTCCTTTTGTTTCTTTATTGTGTTTATTTGAAACTAGTTCTGAAAGATGCAGAAAAGCTGGAGGACCAAGCATTGTTTGCTCAATCACTTAACAACCTGTTCCAACTTCCTTCTTCTTCCATCATTTCTGAGTGTTTTCTAAGTGTCCTACAAAAAGTGGATGCGTTGCTATGTAGCATCAACACATAACAGACTGAACACTGCAGCATGAATATCACTTTCCCCTGTTCTTTGAACTTCTTTGTATGGTTACTTGGGTAAATCACTTTAGCCTGCCTTCCCAAGAATGATCTACATTGGGGAAATTCATTAAGCCTCAGATATCGGAAGAGACCCCTGTTTGAACTCAATTCAAGATAGAAATAGATGTCTTCATGCTTTTTTTTCCTAGTCTTTCTTTTTAACTTTTCTTATTTCAGATACCATACTGCTAAGTCTTCATTTTTAAAGGCACACATTTGTTGTCTGCGGTACTTGGTTTCATGCCCACATTGTCACACAGCATGTAATTTACTGTGACCACACTTGTACATATCTATTCCCCGCCCCCTTTTGTCTCTCATGGTCACTTAGTCTCCTCCATCCCACTGTACATTTTCACTTCTCCTTTCCAGTCCTGTGTTGTGTAGCTAATTTCTGCTGAACTGAAACATTCGCACTTGGAAAGAAATAGCATTCAGGAAGTAAACAAAACTTACAAGGTTCAAAGAGATCCTAAAAAAAATCACAATATTCAGAAGGAATACTCTCAAAGTTAAATAAGCAACAACAATTGCTTGGAAAAGGAAAACTCTCCCACCAGCTAAACTGCAAGCAAATTGTGCAGGACATTCTAAGCATGCTGCTTTTCCTGAGTCATTCATTACCCATGCTGGGTGGGCTTTTCAGTGATGCAGTTACCTTTGAGTTACTAATGATTCGGCTCAGTAACCCTTCACCCAGATTACTGTGAATAGCATCATAACCTCACTAGGCTAGACTTGGTGAGATCATTTCTTTGGTTAGCTATATGGTTCCCTATATGTTTACCCCTATCTGGGATAAACAGACATTTGTTCGGGTCTTCCCAGAAAAAGTCATACAGCAACATGATTTTATGTAGCTCTAGAAAGTCAAGGATCCACGAATGAGAGAAAATGTGAAATTTTCATACTGAATTTGATTTCATTCACTTATTATGGTAATCTTTAGCTGTATCCATTTCCCCACCAACAGTATAACTTTATTCTTCATTATGGCTGATAGAAGTGTATAATAAAGGACAAGGGTCAAGGGAAAGAGAGCTGAGGGGAGTGGGAGATCCCAGCTGGATCAAGAACAGAGAGGGAGAACAAGGAAAAAGAGACAATGATAAATGAAGACCCTGTGAGAATAGGAAGAAGCAAAGTGCTAGAGAGGTTCCCAGATATCCACAAAGATACCTCCACAATAGACTACTGGCAATGGTCGAGAGAAAGCCCAAACTGACCTACTCTGGTGAGCCCTAACTGTCGTGCTAGAACTCTCATCCAATGACTGATGGAAGCAGATGCAGAGATCCACGGCCAGGCCCCAGGTGGAGCTCCAGGAGTCCAATTGTTGAGAAAGAGGAGGGATTGTATGAGCAAGAATTGTTGAGACCATGACTGGAAAAAGCACAGGGAAAAATAGCCAAACTAGTGGAAACATATGAACTACAAACCAATAGCTGAGGAGCCCCCAACTGGATCAGGCCCTCTGGATAAGTGAGACAGCTGATTAGCTCGAACTGTTTGGGAGGCACCCAGGCAGTGGGACCAGGACCTGTCCTTAGTGCATGAGCTGGCTGTTTGGAACCTGGGGCCTATGCAGGGACACTTTGTTCAGCCTGGGTGTAGGCAGGAGGGTACTGGACCTGCCTTGACTGAATCTACCAGGCTGAGCTGAATCCCCAGGGGAGTCCTTTGCCCTGAAGGAGATGGGAATGGGGTGGGTAGGCTGGGGGAAAGGGAGGGCGGAAGGAGGGAGAACAGGCGAATCTGTGGCTGATATGTAAAATTAAATTATAAAATAAATTTTAAAAAAAGAAGTATATTGTTCTATACTTTTCCCCCCATTAACTTAAAGACCTTTAGGTAAATACCCAGGAGTAGTACAGCCAGGTCATATTAGGTCTAGTTTTAGTTTCTTGAGGAACCTTAATATTGGTTTTCATAATGGCTAGAAAAATTTACATTCCCACTAGCACACAGCAACTGTAAAGAGTCCCTTTCGTCTGCAGTCCCCAAGAGCAGGGTTGTTTCTCAAAGCATGTCATTGAGTTTGGGGTGAAATGAAATCTCAGTATAGACTGTTTAAAATTTCTCTCTAATGTATCATCATTCAGTCATAGACTCTTTGTCCAGACACGCATCCGTTTAACTGTTCACTACCCATCAAACTTAAGTATAACATACACAGGCTTTCTTTCTCATTGGTTGTTCGTTCTGAAGACCTCCATGCCATGTAAAGCTCATTAAATGAGAGAGATGCTTTTCTCTGTTCACCTGTCATTTTTATGGCTTCTCACTTGTACTCTATGCGTACTGATTCCTCTCACCCTGGCCACCCCTAACCCCCAAGTGCACTCTGCCCGATCCTCACAAACTGCTCTCACACATTTATGTCTAATAGCTTGTGTTCAATGTAGTTTTGACTTACATTTATCTGATGCCTAGTGATGCTGAACATCTTTTCACATTTTTCCTTTTACTGCAAATAGAATTTTTTTCTCATGTAATATGTCCTATCTATGGTTTCTTCTCCCTCTCCACCTCCCAGCTCCTTCCCACTTCTCCTCCCATCTGGATCCACCCTTATTCTATCACTCAATAGAAAAAAAAGGGGGGTTCTATGGAATAATAATGAAATAAAATATAATAAGATAAAATATAATAATATAATATAAAAAAACGAACACATCAGAATTGAACAAAGCAAACAAAAGGAAAAGCAAAACAAACAAACAAACAAAAAAAAAAACAGAGTTTGCACACTCAGGAATCCCATAAAAACACAAAACCAGAAGACATAATATATACTCAAAGGACCTGTGGGGTAAAAAGAGAGAAGAAAAACGTATATAAATTAAATTAAATTAAAAATAACAAGATAAAAAGAAAATCCCTGACTGTAGGGTAAAAGGTTTGAGTCCACTTTTGGGTCAAAACCCCTGGCCAAAACCCACCAATCCCTGAGCATGAAAATCCCACTTCGGCTCCTCCAAGCTCAGGATTTAAAATCTAACCAATCCCCACCCTGGAAACCTCTACCTTGGAAAATTTCTTCCCCCACAAAAAGACCCACCTAAGCTTGTGTCCTACTCAGTTCCCTGATGCTGCTCATCTGAGCAGAGGCAGCCCCCATCTTGTATCTCTCCCAATAAATCTCTTGTGTGATGTTTGTCTTGTGGTGTGATGTTGTGGTGTCTGTCTCCCTTGGCTTCCAACTGCCAGCATGCCTTTCCCCTCAGAGATGTAACGCTTCCCTTGGAGAAACTTTGCCCTTCAGAACTGCAACACCTCCAGTGGGGAAGCCCTCCCAGCTCTAACACCTGGATTGATCATTTCCTCCTCAGAGCTGCAACACTTGTATTGAGAAAAACTTTCCCCTCAGAGCGGAGCTGTAACACTAGGGAAGCCTTTCCCCTCAGCCCTACAACACTGACACAACATTGTGAGACAAGAAATCTCCAAAGATCCCGTTGAATTCATTTTCTGTTGACCATCTACTGCTGGGCATGCAGCCTGCCCTTAAGAATAGTTTGTTTCCCCAGCGAGACTCCTTGGAAGAAACAAAATTTTTTATTTGCAAGTGGTTATCCGTTGGAGATAGCTTCTGGGTTAGGGATGGAAGGATGTGTCCACTTCCCCTCTTAGGTTTAGGACCTCAGCTGGTGCCGACCCCTACGAGCTTGATACCTGTGCCTCAAGTCTCTGTGAGTTCATATGTGCATCATTCATGTGGATTTAGATCAACCTTGCTGCCTTGATGCCCTCCATCCTTCAGGCCCTTGCATAGTTTGTGCCTTCTCTTCTACAGAGTCTCCTAAGCCCTGAGGTGAGGGATCTGATGGAGGAGGAAGCTTCTGTGGTGATGGCTGAGCAAAAGATTGATGTATGAGTATAGAAGAATGCAGAATGCCATTAAGAGGCATTGCATTGCTGTGGGGTTTTGTTGTTGTTGTTGTTTTGTTTTGTTTTGTTTTGCTTTGCTTTCTTCCATTTTTTCCTTTATAGAAGTATTGCTTTTACCTTCCATCCCTGGGCTATCTTGTTTTGTGTACTTGATCATCCAAGCAGTGTCAGTTTTTTATATTTAACTTTGTTTTAATTCCAGATTTCTTAAGTTCCAGATTTCTCAGTTTGGGTTTTCTTTATTTGGATCTATTTCCACTTTCAGTTCTTGATTCCCTTAATTAATCTTTATTAATTAAATAATGAACTAATAAATAATAAACTAATTTTGGGGGGGTTTTCGAGACAGGGTTTCTCTGTGTAGCTTTGCACCCTTCCTGAACTCACTCTGTAGACCAGGCTGGCCTTGAACTCACAGAGATCCACCTGGCTCTGCCTCCCAAGTGCTGGGATTAAAGGCGTGTGCCACCACCGCCTGGCTAATTAATCTTAATTCACTTAAATAATTAAAAGAATTTTCATTCTTTTTATTCATTTCCTTTCACTATGTTTTCATTGATTTCTTTAAGGGGATTTATTCATTTCCTCTTTAAGGACCTCTACCATACTCATAAAGGCTATTGTAAGGTCTTTGATTTTTGTTTCACTTATGTTGGGATACTCAGGGTCTACTGTGGTAGGGTTGCTGGGCTCTAGTGGAGACATTTTTTTTCCAGCTGTTATTGTTCGTGTTTTCACCCTGGCATCTCAGCATCTGTGTTTAGGAAGACTGTAATTCTAGGTGCTGATATCTGCTCTGGTCTTTGTTTTGTGAGTGTTTTGTTCCTTGGTATCTGTTGCCGTCTCTGATTCTTAGGAGAATGCAGTAGCTCTGTATTGCCTGATACAAATTCTCCTGGGATCCTGATAGGTGTGGCCACTGGGGCTTCCAAATAAAATGTGTTTCTGGATATTGAAAGCTGACTCTTTGGGATAAGGATGGGCTGGGGGTGGTTCTGAGATGGTCAATAGGAAAGAGGAAAGCAAGGTGTTCCACCAGAATCTGCATAGTCCTGGGGGAAGTGGCAGAGAGTGAGGAGAAGCCATCATCTGCTACAGAGCTAGCTAGCTATGAGACTGAGGGACTGGACATAGTGGGGCGGAGGGAGAATGAAGATCTGCAGGTTGCCTACCTGCTTCCTAGCCTACATGCTTCTCTCTGAGGCTTGGTTGGGGAGGGTGTGTTTCCCAGAGAAAGCCTGCTTGAGTTAGGGGCCAGGAAGACAGGATGAATGGGGAGGAAGGTTGAAGGAGAAGGTGACCTGCTGGAGATGGGAGCAGAAAGGAGAGGAGGACCCCAGCATCTAGTCTGCTATGGAGATGGGGGTGAGACTGGGGGATTGGGTTTGGAGGACAAAAGAAAGTGCTGAAGATCAGCACTACATGAAGGTTAGCCTACCTGTGTCCCTGGTCTCTGAGGCTGGTGCATTCCCAAGGGATGCCTGCTGGTGTTGGAGTCTGGAATAATAGGGTGGGGATGTGGAAGAGAAGGTCTGATGAATGATCTGCTGGAGATGAGGGTCAGAGAGGAAGGGGAAACCACGGTAGATGTTCTGCTACAGACCTGGGCATTAGACTGAGGGACTGGAGTTAAAGGGATGGAAGGAGAGGTAAAAGATCTGCAGTTAGCCTGTCTGCTTCCCTGGCTGGAGTGACCTTGCGGGTTCCCAGAGAGTACACATTTTCCACATTTTTATTTGTTGTTTATACTTCATGTTTGAAATGTATCTGATCAATTCATTTTTCCCATTTGACTGTTTTTTTTAATCTCTTAGTTTTAAAATTCTTTAGTTCTTTACATATTTGGGGTATTAATATTCTGCTGGATGTGTGGTTAGCAAAGATTCCTCTTCTGTAGGCTATGTCTTCAGTTGATGAACCTTATCCTCTACAATGCATGAGCTGGCTTTTTGGAGCCCATTATCTATGGTTGGACACCTTGCACAGCCTTGATGCAGGGGGAGGGGCGTGGACCTGCCTCAACTGAATGTACCAGGCTTTGCTGACTCCTTATAGGAGGCCTTACCTTTTTGGAGAAGGAAAAGGGGAATGGCTTAAGGGGGAAGGCTAGAGGGGTGGAAAGAGGGAAGAGGGGGGATCTGTGGTTGGTATATAAAATGAATAAAAAATTTCTTAATAAAAAGAAAACTTAGAAACAAAAAAGAGAATAAGAAATCAAAGCAATAAACTATTGAGTAAGTTCCTGGACAAGTGCAAATACACTTTCCAGGTGCCAATACATTCACACAGAATAACACTCGAACTCTGCTTGTAGAACCAAAACATGACACATTTCAAACAACCAAACTCACTCAGAAGATATTCCAAAGGATCAGTCCAAAACAAACAGCCATACTTACATGTTTTGAAGGGATTGTTTAGATCCAATAAATATCACACCAACTACTTGATTGCCAAGAAGATGAGGCAAGAAAAAAAAAAAAAGATGAATTGGTAACTTTGAAAGCATGAACTTTTCTAATTTTGATAAAAATCTTTAATGTCCAGAAAGAATCTGGAAAATGAAATAGTGTTCATGCATTTTGACATCTTCTGTTTTTTCAAGAAACATGGAAACATGTGAAGATAACTCAAGTCCTTAAAAACACCAGATTGCAAAACAAATTTCTTAGGGTTTCATTTTGTGGATCCAGTGTGCAGGCTCAGAGGTTGTGCCACATTCTGCTTCAGAAGGTCCATTGAAGTAGACACACATGTGTAGAGCCCATGTTCTTAGGCTGAATCAGAAGACTGTCAAATACTCTGAGCAGTACTGCTCAAACTTTCCCACTGAGATAATTTTTAAAACATAGAAAAGCGGGAGCTTTACAGGCAGGCCAAGAGTTGTCCCCTGTGCTTTTGAAATTCCCTTGGAGCACAAACCCCTTTTTGTTAGGTTTTTAAATTCATGTGTATATTTCATTCTCTCTGCAGTTTTGTTTGTGTTAATCAAAATTTAACACTGAGTAAACTCTTGCCTCAGAAAAAATATGCTATATTTACCCATCATGACATACAAAATGTGCACCAGCTTGGAGGGAAGGATTTGGAGCTATTTAAAATTAACAAAGCTTTATATGAAAATTCATAGTCTGTGTACATTGGACCAGGTACTGTGTTCCATAGGGACATTTTTGTCCAAGATACATTGTATGTGGAACACATTATGACCCTACTCTAACCTCCTCTTTCCTCCCTCTCCCTCCTGTTAGTACCATTGGTTCCCCTGACAATTTCACTTCAACTTTCATTTCATATATTGACACATGATTTTAACAAAGTTTCAATTATACATTTTGAAGAAACTATGAATAAATCAAAGTTGTCATTGTAAAGAACTCAAGTGTGGATACTAATTCCTTTACATTTTAAATATTGGTATTTATAGAAATAGGTTATTAACCTAAATGTACTTTAATGATAGCTAGCAGGGCAACTAAGCTAATAGTCTTTGAAAAAAAATTTAAAAAGACTAGTTCAGAGTCCCTGTAAATCCAGTATGGTCCCATTTCCCTCACAAAGGACTTGTATTTGTCCTATGAAGTCTATTTGTAGTACCTTTTCTCTATCAAGGGACAACCATGCTGTTGTGGAATATTATTGTAAGGTCTGTTACTTTTGCTTATTTTGCATTTGTTTAACTCTGTGAAGTTGTGTTACTGTGCCTGTCCAAAACACCTGATGTTCTAATAAAGAACTGGCCAATCACAAGGCAGAAGAAAGGATAGGTGGCAGTGGCAGGCAGAGAGTATATATAGAAGGAGAAAAGTGGGAGAAGAGAGTTAAAAGCCAGAGAAGAAGGAGGACTCCAGGGGCCAGTCACCCAGATACAGCAAGCTATGGAGTAAGAGTAAGATTTACAGAAGTAAGAAAAGGAAAAAGCCCAGAGGTAAAAGGTAGATGGGTTAATTTAAGTTAAGAAAAGTGGGCTAGAAACTAAGCCAAGCTAAGGCTGGGCGTTCATAATTAAGAATAAGCCTCCATGAGTTATTTATTTGGAAGCTGGGTGCTAGGCCCTAAAAAGAGAAAAAAAAAATGCCATACTATTCAATGAAGTAAATATATCTTATTTGTTCATTTGTGAAAAACACTGGTTGCTATTCTGAAGGACCTGAGTTGGATTCCTAGCGCTCACATAACTGCTCACAACTGATTGTAACTCCAGTCCCAGGGGAACTGCCACCCTCTTCTATCCTCCAAGGGCACCAAAACATGTGCATACACACATATAAACATACATGCAATCAAAATACTCATACACATAAAATAAATAAAAATTGTAACTTCCAATTGTTCATTATATTTAAAATTTTAAATTATAGTTACTATTGGCTGCTGACTATAAAATCATTCATGTTAATATTTCAATTAAATTAGTAGGAGTTACAAAGACATTCCTATCTTGCAGTGAAATTTTTTTTTTTGGTAATTTTTCATATGGTATTTTGAGCTTTCAGCTAGGGCCTCCCAGAGACAAAGGCTCAAGCTGGAGGGGTGTCTCTAACTGAACACATTAGTAACTATGACATTGTGAGGACAATGTGCCCTTTCACTATCTTCAACAACACATGCTGTTCCCCTTGCAGGTATAGAAAGGGAGCTATGCTTAATTGTAGGAAAAGAAATTCACTGGAAAGTAACACAATGTAGTTAAATTTGAAAATGTATACCGTTAGGGATAACACAATGCAACAATGATAAGAATGACATGAAAACTGTTGAAAGAGGAGAGAAACTACATTATCAATCTTTACTTCTAGTAGTTCTAACTTTCCCAAGCTGTACAGATAGATGACTGGATTATGATTCCTTATGGCTCAAGTCAGATCCTGACTTCTATGAGGCCTTGGTACATTTTTACCTCTACAAAAGGATATTTTTAAAAGATGTTAGAAATTAAATTTTATGTCTGCATTGATATAGATGTATAGATATACAGATAGATAGATAGACAGATATATATATTCCAGTTCAGATTCATTATTGCATATCTAATATTATCATACCCAGTTTTTTCTCTCTGTGTAGTTGGGTAGCCATCCCAGCATTGGCCTGGAAGTTCCAACCCCCACTGAGGCTTTGGTAATGGTCACGCCCACAAGGCAGGGCGGAGGAGGAAGCGGAAGACCGAGGATCGAGAGGAGGTCTCTCTCTGGGTTCCAGGAGCCTGGACGCTGGAGGTAGACCGAACAGAGTTCTCCAGAGAACACCGCCGGACTGCGTTATACCTTTGCCAGACCCTGCAACCTACCCCTTCATTTGTAAGTTACCCCGCAAAATAAACCTCCCTTTTAACTACGTGGAGTGGCCTTAATTATTTCACCAATATCTCTGCTTCCTTAATATTTATTTTTTTATCATTTTTTAAGTGCGTGTGTCTTCTGTGGGTATGTGCATATGAGTGTATGTTCCTACAGAGGACAGAGGTGATAGATGTCCTGGAGGTGGAGTTATAGACACTCATGAGTACTAGGACCCCGAAATCAGGATCCTCTAGAAGAATAACTTTTAACTGAAGAGCTATCTCCCCAGCTCCCTCTGAATTTACTTTTTTTAATTAGGCACATGCTAAGTGTATGCATTCATGAATGCAGTGTCTACTGAGGCCAGAAAAGGGTGTAAGATGCCCTGGAAATGGAGCTACAGATGGTTGTGAGCTACCATGTGGGTCTGGGGAACTGCACTTGGGTACCTGCACAGCAAATTGCTCTTAATCAAAGAGCCCTCTCTCTAGTCCCATCTTTCTGATTTTGTTTTTTCAGAACATCCAACAGTACAGGCTAGGCAATATCCTGTCTAGTTCATGCATAAGCCAAGTCTCTCTGTATCAAATAATGTTAGTTAAACTGCACTGATCAGTCTCTCCTTCTAGAATAGTAAAGTCGCTTCCCTTTAACCATTCAAAATAAGGTTCCAGCACCTGGCGGTTATATGTGGCTAAGCATTAAGTTGGTTCAATGGAGTGAGTGACAACCATCTCAAGGCGGTGTCCTCCTTTTCTGCCACTGGCATTAGAAAGTGACAGTAAGTTGTTTCAGCTTTGGAAGTGGAATCACCCTATCAATACAGAGAGACTTAAAAAAAATAGAAAGAAAGAAAGAAAGAAAGAAAGAACCCAGTTTCTTGACATCTTCTGGAGTCTGGGGGGGGGGGGGTTGTACCAGAGCACAATCCCAACATCAGCCTGTATTTTATATGAACAAGACACAATTTCCTCTAATTATGTCCCACTATTTGGAGCTTTGGTCACAAACCGGTATCTTTTTTAAAAAATTTTTTCTCCTTTTTTTATTTATTGTATTTGTGTTTTAATTTTACACATCAGCCATGGGTTCCCCTGTCCTCCCCCCTCCCACCCCCACCCCCACCTTCCCTCCATCCCCTCCCCTCCATTCCCATCTCCTCCAGGGCCAAGACTACCCTGGGGATTCATTTAAACCTGGTGGATTGAGTACAGGCAGGGCCAGTCCCCTCCTTCCAGGCTGAGCAAAGTGTCCCTGTGTAAGCCCGAGGTTCCAAATAGCCAGCTCATGCACTAAGGACAGGTCCCGGTCCCACAGCCTGGGTGCCTCCCAAACAGTTCAAGCTATTCAGTTGTCTCACTTATCCAGAGGGCCTGATCCAGCTGGGGGCTCCACAGCCTTTGGTTCATGTGCTTCCATTAGTTTGGCTATTTGTCCCTGTGCTTTTCCAATCTTGGTCTCAACAATTCACGCTCTTACAGTCCCTCCTCTTTATCGACAACTGGACTCCTGGAGCTCCACCTGGGGCCTGGCTAAGGATCTCTGCATCCACTTCCATCAGTTATTGGATGAGAGTTCCAGCACGACCTTTAGGGTGTTTGGCCATCTGATTGCCAGACTAGGTCAGATCAGTAGTCTTGAATGCATTGGCCCCAGAGATCACTTTCTAAATATAATACCAGTAACACATACACTGAGAGAAACAATCAATCAATGAGACCTGTTGAAACTGAGAAGCTTTTGTACAACAAAGGACACGGTCGACAAGACAAAGTGACAGCCTGCAGAATGGGAAAAGGTCTTCACCAACCCCACATCTGACAGATGGCTGATATCCAGAATATATAAAGAACTCAAGAAATTAGACACCAAAATGCCCAACTGTCCAATTAAGAAATGGGCTATAGAACTAAACAGAGAATTCTCAACAGAGGAAGTTCAAATGGCTGAAAGACACCTAAGGAATTGCTCAACATCACTAATCATCAGGGAAATGCAAATAAAAATGACTCTGAGATACCACCTTACACCTGTCAGAATGGCTAAGATCAAAAACATAGAAGACAGCCTATGCTGGAGAGGATGTGAAACAAGGGGAACTCTCCTCCACTGCTGGTGGGAATGCAAGCTTATACAGCCACTTTGGAAATCAATATGGCACTTCCTTAGAAAACTGGGAATCCATTTCCCCCAAGACCCAGCTATAGCACTCTTGGGCATATACCCAAGGAATGCTCAATCATACCATAAGGGCATTTACTCAGCTATGTTCATATCAGCATTGTTTGTAATAGCCAGAACCTGGAAACAACCTAGATGCCCTTCAACTGAAGAATGGATAAAGAAAATATGGTACATATACACAATGGAGTACTACTCAGCAGAGAAAAACAATGACATCAGGTTTGCAGGCAAATGGATGGATCTAGAAAAAATCATCCTGAGTGAGGTAACCCAGACTCAGAAAGACAAACATGGTATGTACTCATTCATAGTAGGATACTAGATGTAAAACAAAGATGACTAGACTACTACACAACTCCAGGGAGGCTACCTAGAAAATGGAACCCTAGGAAAGACATAGGAATCGCCCAATGACAGAGAAATGGACAAGATCTACATGAACAACCTGGATGACAGTGGCAGTAATGAAGGGCAAGTTTCCTGATACATCCACTGTAGACTACTGGCAATGGTGGAGACAAGCCGGTATCTTAATTTACCTTCTATTGTGATAAGTCACCATAACTGAAAGCATCTTAGGGGAAAGGAAGTTATTTGGCTTACAGGTTTGAGTCCATTTTCAGAGAGAAGCCAAGGTAGGGACCTCACTGAAGCAGACTGTATAGAGGAATGATGATTGCCGGCTTGAACATCATGGATTGCTCAGTTTGCTCTCTTATATGACCCCAGACCACTTGCTCACACATCAATCATCAACCAAGAAAATTCCCCACAGCCAATTCCCTACAGACCAATCTTATGGAGGTGTTTTTTTTTTCAACTGAGGTTCCCCTTCTCAAGTGATTCTAGCCTGTATGAACTAGGAAATAAAAAAAACAAAAAAATAAAAAACAAGAAGCTGCCCTGGGCCCAAAACAGCAACCATCTCCTCCTATGAAGAAACTAAATACACTTCAATCAATAATCAATATGACTTGGTGCAAACAAAACACAGCAAGCTGATCCCCTGGCCTTCTACCTCCTCCCCACACTATGCTCTCCCTTCAGTGAAACAGAACGCCTAGAGAACAAAGCTTTGATTAGAAAAAGAGGAGCATAAACTTGTGAAGTAGTCAGTGTCCTCAAAAGAAAAACCAAACAGAAAGAAAAAGATAAATGAAACCACTTTCTAGTGAATGCTCGCCAGCACCACATGACTTGACACTGAGTTACGATGAATTATAGGAAGTATTGGAAACCTTCCCAGAAGGCCTAGCTCATATACTGATGTTCTTTGCCCACTTTCTTTGTTAGCTTTGACTCTTATGTTCATATTACTGTTTTGGTTGTAATAAGTCCTGACATACTACATCATACTGAAGTAAGAGTTCACAGAACGTGTCCTATAAAAGTCTTATAGTGAGTAGGGTTTCCCCAAGCAGACCTCATGGATTCCTTCTGATGGTCAGAATTTTCCTGCCTGACTCACACACATACCATTGTTCTTTCAAACACCTGAATCTCACATCATGCCTTTCAAAATACTACAAAGAAAATTACATTTTCTATTGTTTAATGAAAGCCACCTTTTACATAAAATGGAAACTTTCTTTGAGTTTAGATAATTTTCCATTTGTTAGAACAAACAAAACATAATAGCACAGGTACTACTTGCTCTCTAATAGTCTCTCTCTCTCTCTCTGTGTGTGTGTGTGTGTGTGTGTGTGTGTTTGTAAGACAAAGCCTGGACCCTACCCTTAACTGCCTTAAAAAAAATTAAACTCTCTCTCACAAATATGTGTGCCGCTCTTTATGTACATATTTGTGTGTGGAACATGCAACATTCATATGCATATACTGTCTCACAATAACACATTTCAAAGCCTAAGCTTTTACTTGTTATTGTCATAGCAATGAATCCAAATATTTGCCTTAAGGCTATGTCTCTAATTAATTAAGTTTGTGCATTGACTATTTCAAGTGTAAGCATAATGTATTCCAATTACTCTTTTCCTTTTTCTTAATTCAGTCCTATTTTGATCACCTCACCTTCTGCCCTATAAATCTCTTTCTCATATTAATCTCTTTGTTTTACTTTAGGAACCATTGAGTTTAGTCAGGGCTGTCTGCATGATCAAGGATCATTAATGGGTATACAGCTAAAGACAATGACCTCCCAATCCCAGAATTTATCGTTAGTTCAACAGAAAAGAGTAGGATGCCATGATTTCCTCCTTACATTGATGACTGACTGTTGACAGAGCAATCATGTGTAGGGCCCAGTGCCAGTAACTGTAGTTGATACCTGCCAGAAGAGGGAGGGTCAGATTCTTTAAGAATGTGGCCCTGGGTAGGTTGACCAGGTTCCAATGGAAATCCACACATCTAAGAGTATATGAGCAGCACAAATCATACTTGGATTTAAAATTTTAAAAGACGCAAATTTGAGTCGGTTGGGAAGGGAGGGTGCATCTGGAAGGAGATGGGAGAGTGGGGTGAATATTGTAAAATTACATTGTGTCAATTCTTAAAGAACTAATAAAAGTCAGAAACAAAAGAAAGTCCTCACAGAAGTAGATGTTTAACATTAAATTTAATGAAATGTTAGGAATTGCTGCCTGGAGAACACTGTAACTCTTGTTATCACTTGGATAATGGTTACACTATATTTTACATGCTGACATGAAGGATGTCATATTACTTCTAATCCTGAGTTAGTATCTATATTCATGAAATCCATGAATAACAATTATAGCTTGTAAAATGTAGTGAAGTGATGCTTCAAATAATATTCTTGACCATTTAGAAGTTTTAAGATTGACATCTTTTATCTATGACTAAATATTTTCTTAAATATAAAATGTGGCTGAGAAATATGTAGTAGCTAACATTAATTTTCCCCTTTTGCATTTATTGTGACTTTATTTTCAAAATGGCATCTAGGATACCTCATTTGCGGTGGAGAGGGGGAGTCTTTGCAACAAATGATATTGGGATAATTTAATATCCATAGAGAAATATCCACAGTGATCACTTAAAAAGTTTTTATTGACTAACTTTGTTCTTTGATGAATTCATTCATGTATATAATGCATTCTGATCACCCACTCATGAGCTGCTCTGATCTCCACCCCAGACCTATCATTTCCCTTTCCTCCCTACAGATCCCTTTTCTACCTTACTCTCTTTTCATTTTGTTTTGTGACACCCCTCCCCGATTGTAACCAGGGCCATCTGAATAACCACAGGATTGGAATTTCCATGGGAACCTGGTGAGATCACCAGGGATACACAATTTAAGACACTGACTGCCCCTACTTCAGGATCCACCAGTAGCCAATAGGTAAACATGGACTGGGAAGCTCCCAGGAGCCTCTCTTCTATGCATGACTGGCTGTTGAAAGTCTGAGCAGGGTCAGCGTGTGCAAGCACAGCCACTATGAGATCATGTGTGCAATGGTCATGTCATTCCCCGAAGAGAGCTTTGCACATGCCTTCTTACCGTTCCATCCCTCTTCAGGGATGATCCCAGCACTGTAGAGGGGGCAGCATGTGTTCTGTCTCGTGTATAACAGTCCCTTATCCTCAGCATCTTGAGCAGCCTTCCGTCTCTCTGCGTTCCTTGTCATTCTCTGAAGACAGAAACTTCTCTGGCTAAGGCTGAGAGTGGCATTTGTCTATAGGTAGAAACACAAACATTTAAACTGCAGTTTGGTACCACAGTTTCCTTGTGCTTGTCTATCACCTCTGGCTCTTACACTCTTTCTGTCCAGTCTTCTGCAGCGTCCCCTAAGTCTCGTGAGGAGGGGGTATTTTATCGATGTCCCATTTAGGGCTCAGCATTCTAGATTGTCTATTCTCTGCCTCTTGACTCTTGTAGCCCACTAGGCTTCCTAGTGGCTGTACCCAGCAGGACTGCAGAAGAGGTTGATTGGACCATGTAGTATCAGGTGTTTGGAAAGGTCTACATTTGGCTGTAACTAGCAGGGGGTGGGGGTCTTTTGCTCCACCCCTTGGCATTGTTATAAATAGCCCTTTGGAATAAAGTTCTGGGCCCACTTTGGATAAGGATCCAAGCCCACTCGAGTCTATCCTGTTTTCTCTCTGTTTCTCTCCCCTCTTTTTCTATTCCTCAAGAGTCCCTGGGGTAAATAATGGTGGGGGCTGCTCCACCACACTTGACCGGTTGTGGATCTCGTGTTAACCAACATATACTGAAAAAAGAAACTCCTCTTGTGAGGGTTGAGAGATATATTGATCTGTAGGCATAACAAAAGTCACCAGGAGTTAGCTTAATACCATGTCCTTTTAGCAAAGTAATAATAATAGGCCCCCCTCTCCATTCAGGGCTATACCGTGTCTAGTTACAAGTTCAATGTTTTCTTACCTTTATTTCTCAGTACATAAGTATGAGATTAGTGTATCTTTGGATTGTATTTTGCTAGACATTTGATTTTTAAAACAGCTATTTGGGTTGCTGACTTGAGTGATATAAAAATTGCTGAGGGGATTTTGGCTTGAGATTAGGACACAATTTCTAATCATTTCTGACATGGAACATACTTCCTAGACACATGTCTGCCACTTTACACCACGTATTTATCTGAAGCAGCATTTTCAGTAACTGTGACTATAAAATCAATTCTGAAAGGCATTAAAGACGGTCTCTTTCCTGAAGTATCAAATATTCAGCCAAAATGTAATTCCTTACAGAACCAAGCAATCATTTTCTTCTCATTAGTATGTAAATTTGCTTTCACATTTAATAAATGGCAAGAATTGTTTCAAAGTAAATCCCTGTATGATTTGTTATCAGTACATGTTTGAGTTGCGTGCCTCTTTAATGTACCCATGTGCTCAGAACCATGTAAATTTTCTTCAGCCATAAAAGGACTACAATTAAAAATGTTTAATTAATACCAAAATCCAGAAATCCTTGAGAGTTACACAGCGAAGATAAATGAATCTTTCTTATAGCTTCTTTAAAAATCATGTGATAAGAAACTCCAGAATATGAAAGATTTCCCCCATTGTTTCTCATCTCAATCAAAATATTCTAGAACTTCTAGCATATGTGGAGGTTGAATTTTTACCAGGCATACTGCTGAGGGCTAATAATCTAAAGAAGACCCTGGCTTTGACATATTTGCTGCCTAGCAAGCACTTTTCTGCCCAGCATAAATGTCATGCATTCATGTGGCTCTTGGCCTCTGTCAGAGAAGCTTCTTTTTCTTATTGTCAGTGGCCCAAGTGAGATGAACATAGTCTCAGCTTACAGTATCTGTCCAATTCTACTGACACAAACACCCAAGGACCATCCTTTATTCAAAATTAGAGAAAAGATTGAAGCAGAAAAGATAAAGATTCGCAACAATATAAACACTCCTTACTAGAACAAAGTTTTGAAGGCTGTAATAGAACCATTCATGAAGCCACTGCCTCAAGAGGAATTCAGTAAAAGAAGTGGAAGCCAAACTTTCAGGGTTACCTTTCTACAAGAAGCGATGTCCTGCATGGCTCATGGCCAAGAATCATAGCAAATATGGTAAGCCAGGGTATTCTTTAAGCTATAGGCTATCAGCCGTAAGCATGGCAAAAATGTAGTCTCAAAACATGGTAGGATTTTAGAATATTTTGATTCAGATTAGAAACAAAGGGGGGAAATTTTTCATATTTTGGAGTCGATTGCTCCTAAGGAGAGGATATAGATAGATAGATAGATAGATAGATAGATAGATAGATATTCCAACACTGAGACACTGAGAATAAATGACTATTTTTCAAAATCAAATCCCACAACAGTATTTTTAAAAGTTTTATTACTTCCTTAAGTTTTTCATGCAATATATTTTGATCATATCCTCCCCACCCAAATCCTCCAGATCCTCCCACCCCTCAACTTCATGTTATTTCTCTCTCAAAAACAAAACAAAATGAAAAAGACAAAAGTCCCAAACCATAATAAAAAAAGAAAGCATTAAAAAAAACACAGCGTGGTTGATCAACACATGAGCATGAAGCCTGCTCCCTAGAGTATAGTTTCTCCTGTGGATGTAATTGATTTTACCTTCCCCAGAAGAAAACAATTACAAATAGCTTCTTGGTTAGGGGTGGGACTTCAGTGCCTACTTCCGCTTCTCTAGGACAAGATTTTTGTCTACCCTGCACAAGGGCAGGTCTTTGTGCTGACACAGTCTCTAAGTTTCTGGGTGCATCGGCCCTGTACTGTCTGGAAAACACTGATTCCCTGGAGTCATCCATCATCTCCAGCTCTTGTGATCTCGCCTACTTCTCTTCCCCCTAGTTCTCTGATCCCTGAGGGCAGGAGTCTGATGAATACATCCCATCTAGGACTGGAAATCCAAAATCTTGCACTCTCTGCATATCAATTGTCCAGCTGTGGATCCCTATGTTCCTTCCCACCCACTACAGGAAGAAGCTTCTCGAATGAGGATTGAGCCCTGCGGTGATCTGCACATTCCATATTAATTGCATTTTGTTACTGAAAAATATATAAATATATCACCTATTTCAAAGATTGCACTATATTTTTCTTTGGATCTGTGTTTATAAGATGGGAAAGCAAATTGTCTACTATTTTAAAATACTTTACACAGGGTCTGGGGAAATGCTTAAAGGAGTAAACACAATTTGAGTGTAAGAATGAGGACCAGAGTTCAAATCCCACCCCCGCAGCTTGACTACCCATACCTCTTATCCAAGCACTGGAGGACAGAGGCAAGTGGATCCCAAGAACTCAGCTGGTGAACCATCCAGCTTGCCTAGCAAACTCAGTAAGCTTTCAATTTAGTGACAGACTGATTCAAGGCAATGGTGTGGGAAAACCAATAGAGAGATGGAGGAAGGGCAATTCAACATCTTGCTCTGGACTCCATATGTGCACACAGGCACCATGCACCGCCCCCCAACCCCCCCTCCACACACACACACACACACACACACACACACACACACACACACACACACACACACACACCTTAAGCAAGGAATTTTCAATAAGGTGTGGGATTCTGTTCAAACAGTTAAAATAAATTTTTGCAAGAACTCAGTGACATCAGAGAGTACAGAATCCACCAAATTTCACTGAGTGTATACATACAGATATTACTTTAAATGTGTATTTCTCGATTTCAAAAGCACCTGCCAGATGTGTTTCCTGTTTGGGAAGCCAGACACCTTGAAGAAGGGCCGCGTTGTCCTTCAGCAGATGTTCAACCGGCCAGAGACTTTAGCAAGCATTGAAAAGCACCGGTCACCGAGACTTAGGAGCCCACCGTGGAAGATTTGTTCCGTCTCCACGTGTTAAACCTTGATTTTCAAATGTTAATGAGAAAGAAGTTGACAATAACTACAGAAACCCAATCCCGCACAGCGCCTGTAGCCATCGGGGCCCAGAGGCTCCTGGAGTTCGGAGGGCGTGCCTTGGTTTATTGGAAGTCATTAAAATGGTGCAGTCTACCCAGCTGATATTAATAAGACACTCCATCCTCCAGGCCTGCAGCTCCTCTGTGTAATTCGCAGCAGCCCCCAATTATCTGTGGGAGATCTGCAGCCTGACTCGCAGGCTGTGGAGGGGGTTCCACACCAGCAGGCGCTTAATGAACAGCCCAGCTTATAAACACGGGCTAATCTCTCCCACATGAGCACCTGAGGAGGCTCACAAATGACAGCTGTTTAAATTTTCAAGGAAATTAATGAGCCCTAAAGAGGCAGCGCTTATCAGGTTTGGAGTAGGGTTGATAGAGGAGAGTTACCACGGGCAAAATGTTTATAATCGTCCATAAGTGCCTCATTCTGTGGCTTCATCCAGAGAACTTTTATTGACATGGTTTCTCTTATGAATGCTTGTGCTGGGAGAGCGCAGAGCAACCCCGTTCAGACTGTTCCTGATACTGGACTCCTAGGGTCGCTAATGAGCGGCTCCCAAGCCTCGGAGCACAAGCCGCTTAAAACAATCAAGACTGGGACTGGTATCCTGACCCTTAGTGAAAATCCCCAAAGACACATACACTGGTCTGTCCACAAGGCATTTGTAATAGATCAGCTCAACCCCAGGTCTGCTGGGGCTTGTCGAGAGATGAGAAATAGCCCCCGCCACACTGCTGACTGTCTGGAGAACACAGCAGGAACAGGTAATTAAGGGCAGCCCGGCCAAGTAGCCAGAAGTGACTTTTAAAACACAGATCTAGAAACAGCACATGGCAAAACTTACTGCACTCTTTCCCACCACCCCTACTTCACCCCAACCCCTCCTCCACCACCATCCCTGCCTTGCTCTCCTGTTTTGGAACTTCTATACATCAGAACATCTTTCTATACAATCTGTCTATGCAAGTCAGACACACACTCTTCACTGTCATCACATCCCATATTCCCTAGGACCACTTAGCCATAAGATGCCTCATTTCCAAGGGAACTTGGCTGGATCTAATGTCATACAAAAGGAGTTGTCATCCAAAGGAACAGAGAAACAGAGAAAGATGAGGGACAGTCATGCTGGTCAGGAACTGCTATTAAAATGGGAAGCTGTTAGCTAAGCTGACACTCAGGAGAAGCTGACGAATTCAGCAGCTAAGTGAAACACACTTTCCCATGGCACATGAAGTATTTCAGCAGCCAGACAATGCCATCATCAGCTTTTGGACTTGGTTTGATTTTATGGTTTGAGTTGGATTGTTTTTGTTTAGTTTGGGTTTTGTTTTTTAGTTTGTTTGTTTTTGCATGATGAGGGGTGGTTTTGTATGATTTTTTTTTCAAATACGGTCTCATATGACCCAGACTAGCTTTAAACTTACTCTGTAACACAAGTTACCTTGAATTTCTAATTCTCCTGCCTCCAACTTCCCAAGGACTGGTATTACAGACTCCGGTCACCACACCGAATGTGGGTTTGTTTATGTTTTTATGAATTCACTGGGGGGAGAGGGTGCTGGGAGGGGGCATTCCCATGGCTTGTGTGCACATGTATTCTATAATGTTCATTGGAGAGGTCAAAGGACAATTTGCCGAATTCAAGTCATTCCTTCTACCATGCTGGTTCCAGGACGCAAACTCAAGTGGTCAGACTTGGCAGCAAGCAGCTCTACTGTCTGTGCCATCTTGCCAGGCGACACTCTGGTTTTTATGCAGTTTTCATATGGTTCAACAAGAGCATGTTTTGTGGAAAGATGTGAATATACTTAAATGCGGGGTTTGTGGCAGAGCATCCTGACTGGGTAGGACACTCATCTATCTCTCTGGCTGATTTCAGCAGAAGGCAGCCATGTTGAGTGAAGAATTAAAATGGCCTCTGATGGGCAGACTCCTAGAATAGGACACAGAAGACAGTGTTACTCTGACAGTCAGCCTCTTCCAAGGCCAGCTGTACATTTTCCTTTTATTTATTTTTTTCATGAAGCAGGCACCTGAGGTCTACTTGAGTTTTCCTTGCAGAGTTGGTTTAGCCAAGTACTTCCATCAGCCTTTTTTGCAGTTTTGCTACAGATAACATCACTTACTTAAGAAGAAATGCTTTCAATTGAGTAACAAAAGACCATCTTCCCCTCAAAGCCACTACAGGTATACATTTTCAAATGAGGAATACAGAATTAAGAAATAAAAAAAGAAAGAAAGCTAAAATAGAAACAGATACATGTCTGTATTTTCTTCTATGTGTGTTTGTATGTATAGAAAAATACAAGTATTATCTATTACCAGTATAGTTTTCTGTCTTTATTTTATATATTTGAGTTTTTGAGACAATGTCTCCCATATAGGCAAACTGGCCTCAATTTTTCAGAATAGCTGAGGATGAACTTGAGGAATTCTTTTTTGATCA
The DNA here is from genome assembly GCF_903995425.1 of Onychomys torridus. Lineage (NCBI taxonomy): Eukaryota > Metazoa > Chordata > Mammalia > Rodentia > Cricetidae > Onychomys > Onychomys torridus. The sequence goes on along the minus strand of NC_050461.1, from coordinate 25,378,992 downwards.
CCAAAACTCGGCTTCCACAGTAATGAGGATGCAGAAATGAGCCACTACACCTGACCCAGTACTGATACATTTTATAACATTATCCCTTTCCTTCCTCTAGTGAAAGTGTATCCCAGAGAGTACTATTCAATTACTCTAATATCTGCCTTTCTATGATAGGCAACAAATTCTATTTTATAGACATTTCCTCCCAAGACTTATTATGATGCATTGCTATATGTTATCAAGGAAACAAAATAGAAATTTTGTTAATATGCACATAGAAATTATTATTAGCAATAAGTATGAATATCTTGGTTAAATTTCATGTTCACAACATGTTCATTGAATAAGTAACAAATCATATCTTTACATAATTAGCATGGACCATAGCATAGTTTATGTAGTTCTTTGCCTAAATACATTTATATTTTGGAAAATACTTTCTGCTAACTGAAAAAACAAATCTTAAATGAGTTCGTGATTTTGACTGATAATTTCTTTGAAGCACTGATCAAAAGCTCAGGATATAATTGATGAAAATATAGGAAAACTCTCTTTCCTCCTGTAACCGTCACAAACAATACCCATTCACAAGTTTCAACCATACAATGGGAGAAGCAGTTACTGATCAAAGTATTACACAAAATTGCAATGCTTCCCACTGGGACCCTGCAGGAGTCTCAACAAGAGTATCTGAAACAATTATCAAGCCAGGGAGCTTGGACTTCCTTCCGAGGAGGAGGTCAAGTCATAGCATGAAGTTAATTGGGGCGAGTTTGGGAAGAAAGACGTCACTGAAGAGAATTTATGTGCAAAGACCTGTGATCAAAAGCTATATGGCACATAGACGGGACTAAACCCTCCAGATGGGATGACAGCTCAGGGGGGAAAAATACCTACAAGCTGAGGCTGGAGAGATAAAGGGGTGTCAAGCTTTGCAGGCCAGGGAATAGTTTGAGCTATACTTGAAGGGTAACGATCAGTGGGTAAAGACTTTAAGTTAAGTAGCTTTATATACTACAAGATGAGTTATGCTGAAGAAGGGAAAGAGGAGAACAGGCACATGAGGCACAATGGGTGGAGAGGTCAACAGCTGAGCAAGCTATTGCTATAGTCCCAGTAATTGACACTGACAGCTTTTAAAGGAGGGGTGGTAATATGAATGGTGGAGGTGGAGACAAGGTGTGCACTTATATATATAAAGACTAGAGAGATGACTTCATGGTTAAGAGCACTTGCAGGGGAGAGAGATTCACTTGTCAGCACCCAAATGCATCTCACAGCCATCTGTAACTCTAGTTCCATAGGATCCAATACCCTCTTCCACAGGCACCAGACATGTATTCACACATGGTGAATGTAAGTGCATTCAGGAAAAATATTCATATACATCAAGTAAAAATAAATCTTTAATAATACATATATTAGTTTGTCTATTCTAGTGTGAACAAAGAGAGAAATACATCTCAAGACATTGTCTTTAAAAAAAAAAACCCTTCATATGAGGTCAAAAGCAATAAGCTGGAATGTTCTATAGCTAGAATATTGCAAAAATTGGCCCAAGAAAAGCCTCACCTGCCCTGAAAGACTGCGTATTCTATTGCCTCTAGTCATACAAAGGACAAGAAATTGTTTTAGTATATATTTACACTTTGAATATGAAGAGGAAAGGGGACTGTGAGGGTTCTGACCTATCCAGTGATGCATACACAATTTGATGGAATTATTTGCGGGGGGCAGAGGGTTGGTAGAAGCTGGAAAGTGGGACTTACTTGAAGAAAGTTCGCCACTGATGAGGGCCCACATTGGAAGGTTTTGTGCCTAGCTCTTTCTGTACTCATCCTCTCCTCTCCTCCCTTCTCCTCTATCCGATCTTCTCCTCTCCACTCCTCTCCTATCTTCTACTCTCCTCTCCTCCCTCCTTTTCTCCTCCCCTCCCTTTCCTGTCCTCCTCTCTCCCATGATTTTCCACCTAGCCTTATAAGGTAAGCAGCTTTCCTTGAGAATAACCTACCACTATGGTCTTCCCCCTCATCACTCCAGGCCTCTAGCCATAGAGCCAGCAAACCATGATGGAAATCTCCAAAACCGTGAGCCAAAATAAATCGTTCCTACTTTGCACTGTCTCTCTCAAGAGTTTTTCACAGTTCAAAAAAGATGTAACACAATATAGTGCCATCTTTGGAGATAACTGAAAACCTTTTTAAAACCCACAAACACAACATCTCTCATTTAAAACATCCCCTAGCTCACCATTCTTTGAATAAAGACGGGAATATACACTAGCCTGTCAAGCAGGCTGCTACTATCTCTCTAGCCTAATCTTGTGTAACTATTATATTAGCTGTCCTGGAGCAGCAAATCATCTCTCCAAACTTGCTAAAGGGTGGGAGCTCTTTAAACACGGCCACCACCTCTTCTTGCTAGTGTCCGTCTTACAAAATTTGTATGAGCCTGGGGAACCTAAGCCAAAGGAAGCCCTAGCTACATCAATAGAAAATGTTTTATTTAGCTTTTCAGCCTTTACTCTACAGGAAAGGCATAATGGATAGGTAAGAAGTAGATGCTGAGCAAGCCAGATGGAAGCACCTGCCGCAAAGGACGATGGACTAGAATTTGTAACGGATTTGGTCTAAGGAGTGAAAACAAGCAGGGTATCAAAATGACTCCTGAATTTTTTGCTCTGCAGCTTGATGGGGGATAAATGCCCTTAACTGAATTTAACTTGTGAGCAATGAACGGGAATTTGGTTTTGATCACAATAAAAACTGAGGTAGTCTCCAGAGAGCAAAAAGATGTCAAATGAGCAGTTGCATCTACAAGGCAAGGTCTTGCTGAGGTATTAATTTATGACTCATGTGGTGATAATTAGAGTCATATTGTATTCGTTTTCTATTGCTGCAACACAAGTTACCACAAACCAAGTCACTTAAAACAATGCATCTATTATGTGAGTTTCGTTGACTCAGGACTCCAGGCAGGGATAGACCATCTCCTTTGCTCAGGGATTCTCATGCAGTGACCAAGTGTCAATATGACCCAAGGTTTAAGATCCTTTCCTAAGACCCTTAGTTGTTGGCAGAATTACATTTTAGAGGATCATAGGACTAATATTATTAGACCCTGAAAGATGCCTTCAGTCCCTGCCTTGGGACCCTTCCCAGAACCTGCCAATTCACTTCACCAATCAACAAGAATTTCCAGTCTCTTCATCTTAAATGACATTGGACTTGAAAGTTCAAGACTCTCTTTACATCCAGTTAGGTCCAATCGAGATAATCCCACTTTTGATTAACAGAGGTTAATGTTGACATCCTCAATCTTATCTGAAAAATTCTTTTTTGATTGTTTGTTTGTTTAAATATTTTACACCTGTAAATTTTTGCCAAAAAACAGAGGTACTCTGGTTAGCAATCAAAATGGTTTAAATATGAATGCAATTCATAGAACAGTAACAACAAAAATAGAACAATTTTTCTCAATAAAAATAGGCTAGTCATTAGAAGGTCTCATTCTGTGAAGATATTTTCAAGCCCTAGTGAAAGGAGCCTGTGGAATCTGCCAACTGTGTGTTCTGCTTTGTGCCCTCCAGAACCTTATGAAAAGCAGTCCCAACATAACATAATGACATTTGCCAGAGTGTAATACTGGAGTGACAGAATTGAGGTTGATCACTATAATCACGTTCCTGTGTATTAAACTGTTACATCTTAATTATTTATATAGCTCATTGGTCCAATAGCATAAAAATAGAGAACAGCATCTCAAAATTTATCTCATTTCATGTTCACAGATAAAAGGGTTAACCATTCTTCCCATTATTTTCTGGAGGCAAGTCCTTGTTTACAGTCTGATGGCAAGCACACACTGGTAGTTTCCAAAGCTACTGGATGAAGAGGATGCAGAAGGCCATCACTATACAGCATATGGCAACATAAGGAAGGATGCTGAAGGCCATCACTACACAGCATACGGCAACATAAGGACTCTCGCGTTCACCAATTCAGACACACTTCCAAAATATTCCCAATAGTCCAGTTTTGTTTTGTGTGGTTTTTTTTTCTGTCCAGGAGGCTGGGTGCCAAGGATCGGACACAAGCACATATACATATAAGCAAGATTACAGTCAACAGACTGAAAATTGAAAATGGTAGACATAGTGAGGCCAGTGCTGGTCCAGCCACATCACCCTTCCAGGCAGAGGAGGAAGAGCTGAAAAATTCTTGATGGAAGTGAAATCACATCATGTTTATATCCCACATCCAACAGCAGGAGAGAAAGATATAGCACAATATCCACCAGTGGGGAGCAACCTTAGGGGCCATCTTGGGTTTCTCTTTACAACATGTATCCAAACGGTGAGACATTGTATGAAAACTGGCAACAGTAAAGCAGCACGGAGCCTCAGAAAATAAGAATCCCACAAGGGCATATAAATGTCTGATATTAAGGCGCAGTGGTAAAAGCTCTACTATTTTTATTTTTATAATTGAAAGTCCAATGTGATTAATCATAATACACCCAAGTATTTCAAATATTTTGTCTATTTCAGGCTATCCAACCAATAAAAATTTGATATAGTCTGAGAAATTTAATAATATTTTAGATTCATAATGCAATATAATCTAAGATGGAATAAATACGGAATTAAAACATAGAAAAAAGCCTAGTAAAATGCCCTCGTTTCTTAATGATAATACTAACAATAGTGGCTTTGCCAAAGACAATCAGCCAGCAAATGGCTGAACCACAGCTCTCCTCACTCTGAAATCCACACTGATTTCTTTTCTTTGACTAAATCTGTGCTGAGACTAAAATGGATCATGTTGCTTTACCCAGAAAATTATCAATACCAATACATTCAGCATTTTCTTACACTGTCTATGTTTTAGGATATGGTGAGGACTACCGAGGATGCTCTATGTCCTCAAGAAACAATTCTTACAAAGCTTGAGAACAATCACCCTGTCAAAAGGCATGCAAGAGGCCCTCCTGATGTGCAATGATGAACAAGTCTAAAAGCTGATAGTATGGTCTAAATTGATCATTTGAAAAAACTGAAGATCCATTTTTTGTTGCTTCAAACGTTTTACCTCTAAAATGTGTTTTGTATAACTCTTCCAAAAGGCCATAAGCATTAGTTGATAATACATTTTTCCATTCAGTGGAAGAACATAGTCTCTATGTATGCTAAAAAGACTTAAAGCATGTTGTGAATTATCTATCTTTCTTTTCTAGATCTTAAATATACATATATAGGCATCCAATAACTTTCTGTCCTTCATCCTGCTAAACTCATTGGCTTTGGAGCCAAACAATAGAAGAACCCAACATCTATTTTGTACAGTCTGAGACTTACTTATAATAATCATATTTTTGGATTGAATGAGATTATTAAGTATACAGCAAGCCAACATAAAAGATAAATAGAAAATGGTACGTAGGTAAATGGTAGGTAGGTAGGTAGGTAGGTAGGTAGGTAGGGTAGCAAAACATCTTCAAGTCATATCTTTAAATTATTCAGGAGAAATTGAATAGGGAAGCCACTGGAACTCCCTGTTGAGAGTCTATGTTCTCTCAGGTAAGGCTTCCAAGAAAAAGAACAAAGAGCAACAAGCAAAGATAATATCATTAAATAGGGTGCTCAAAACATCCAACAGAATTCAACTGGGAACTCTGAGGCAGCCAGGTGGAGGTCCAGCGGAGCTTTCTCCCCATGGCTGAGGTTCCAGCATCTCTCTCCCTTTACAGGAGATTTAATATCATGGGACAAACAAAAGCAACATTTGTTGGAAATGATTTCCTCCTAGCTGTTCTCAAGAACCTGATGTTTTCATTCCTAGGATCATTTCTCTCTTCTTCCCCTCCTTACAGCGTTGGGGGACAGCCCACCCTTAGACAAAAGGCTTCAGAGAACACTGAGAAAAAAGCATTTAACTTTGACTTTGGAGGACAACCCTTCTTCTGGAGCCCAGCTTCTTAGTGACCTCAAATAGCACATACCAATTTGTCAATATAATGTACACTACAGTGTCTATTACACAGTAAGTGAGTGCGTGAAAATTACCCCCTTAAGTCTTAGCTCTATCTCTTAAATACATATATGACTTTTTTTTACCTCTACTGCTTTTATAATAACTTAATAACTAATGTAATTAATGTACCTTATTATCACATAATTCCCAACATTCCCATGCATCCTTTCATTAGAATTGCTCTGTTCTTTTGAGATACTTATAACCTTATTTTAGAAGTAATAGAAGTCTTCCCATCTTTATTTGTATTTAATAGAGTTTATTTTCAGATTTACTATTACAGTCTTTACATAATCTGCTCTCTTATATATGTCTCAATATTAGTCTAAAAGAATTCTATACACATGAGGAACATTGTACATTAGCATTAATAGTCTTGCCCTTATTGAGATTCTTGCTTGAGAGTAGAATTTGAGGAAGAAAAAATTACCCTTTTAGAAAATAATATGAAAAGGGACCAAAAAGGGAAAACACATTGTTATAGAATATTACTTTAAGGTGTGCTACTTGTTTATAAGTTTAAATTTGTATCAATATAGTTATTTTTGTTATGCTGTATATATGTTTCTACTGTTGTTTAAAGTATTGTACCTATGCAGTTCATTTAAAACTGTAAGATAAAATTCTAGTTTTTGAAAGCTTTTAATACAAACTATATAGGATAATCAGGAAACATAGGCTAGTTGTAGTAGTAATCTTAAAAGTTCTTATTAATGAAACCAAACCCGAGGCCAGTTATTGGGGTGATTGCTGGAAGATCAGAGAAGCAGAACAAGCCACGGCTATCTCACCTTGCTAGTTCCTCAGGTGATCCTTTTTCCTCAGGCTGGAAGCTTCTGAGTCCTCATCCCAATGGTTCTCAGCTGAACTCTGTTGCTCCAAAGCCTGAATGCTTCTCCAGCCAAATGCTTAACTAAATACATGCTTTTCTCTCCTTAGTTCCTGGTCCTCACGCCGTATATACCTTTTTCTTTCTGCCCCCACTCCCTGGGATTAAAGGCGTGGGTCACCATGCTTAGCTGTTTCTAAAGTGGCCTTGAACTCAGAGATCTGGCTAGCTCTGCCTCCCAAGTGCTGGGATTAAAGGTGTGTACCACCACTGCCCAACTTCTGTTATGGCTTACTCTTCCCATTTTCTAGCCACCATTTCGGGCTCTGTTCTAATGGCTGTCTCTTTTCTGACCCCAGATATGTTTATTTTGGGGAACACACAATATTTCAGGGAACACAATACCCACCACAGCTAGTGGTTAGTCATTTATAACAATCAAAATTGTAGATATGTTAGGTATGCTCTCCAGATCATGTAGAGATATATTTTAGATAGATAGATGCTCCTCAACCCTTTCAAAGACATTTAGAATGTTTTGTTAACTTAGGGCTTTTCATAACAATGAGACACATCTGCTCCTGGCAGCACCAATTTATTACAGAAATGATGGGCATTGAAGGAACTCCTTATAGAATTTGCTCTTGTTGTGGTAAGTTTAGCCACTAGGCAAAGAAACTGCTCTTGCCTTTGACTGTTGACAATGTGCTGTACAGACTGGACATGCAGGACACACAGGAAAAAGACTGTTGAACTTTGCCAAAACAAGGCAGGACAGCCCTTCAAAATGCCTGCTTCACTGAAGAAACAGCCAGACATTCTCCAAGACACAGACAAAAGTGACTGACAAACTTTGACAAAACAAGGCAGTACAGTCCAAAATGTCTGCTTCATAGAAAAGTCTACAAGATACTCTGGATCTGTAGTCTGAAGATGGGTGTCCTAATGTTGCAAAGGAACTTTGGGTGACTGCCCAGGCAGCCAAATATCTCTGTTGTTAAATAATATTACATCCTTCTGGGTCTTTGATGGAGTTGAAGACTAAATAGTTATACTTGCAGTTTTCCTTACTTATGATAGAAAGTAAATTATGTATAAAACTTTGGAGTCACTAAAATGAATAGATGGTGGAATGCTTTCTCTGAATTTGTTAAATGTAAATGAACTGAATATTGTAAATTAATTCTTACTTGATAACTATTTTTGTTGTATGTAGTTATACTATGTAAAGTTAAAACCTTTCTTTTTATTTAGACAAAAAGGGGGAAGTATAGAATATTATTTTAAGGTGTGTTACTTTTGTTTATGTTGCATTTGTTTAACTCTGTGAAGCTATGTTACTGAGCCTGTCTAAAACACCTGATGGTCTAATAAAGAGCTGAATGGCCAATAGTGAAGCAGAAGAGAGAAAAAAGGTGGAGCTGGCAGCCAGAGAGGCTAAATAGAAGGAGAAATCTGGGAGAAAAGGAGGAAGCAGCCAGAGAAGAAGGAGGATTCTAGGGGCCAGTCACACAGCTACACAGCAAGCCATGAGGTATGAGTGAAAGTAAGATTTACAGAAGTAAGAGAACAGGAAAAACACTGAGGTCAAAGATAGATGGGTTAATGTAAAGTTAAGAAAAGCTGGCTAGCAACAAGACAAGCTAAGGCTGAATATTCATAATTAAGAATAAGACTCCATGTGTGATTTATTTGGGAACTGGGTGGCAGGCCCCCCAAAAGAGCAAAAACCCCAAAACAATAACACATAGATATAGAGTTTGAACATACCACCAGGTGGTTGAGAACTCTGCCCCCAAGTACTGTCTATTTCTTTCCCATTACTTTCCTCCTCATTGGGATCATGGGATGCACTATTAAAAACTGCTCTGGTTTGTGCTTTACACACAATGATGTGTTTCCTTCTTTGTAGCCAAGTCATTGTTCAACAATCCTTTGTTTCAATTAAAATTGTTCTCAGCTGCTTGTCTTTTTCTATTTTCAGTCTTAAGTGGCCTAACCTTGTTTACTTTTGGGAGCCAGGAAAATGTATCGTTCTATCTCTTTTAGTTTTAAATGTAATGTTTACTTTATGCATTTTAATTTTAGATTTTTCTTATTCAGTCAACTTGTGAAAATCAACAGAATTATTCCAGCTTCTATTTTAGCCATGTAGCATCACTTGTTAATGTAATTGCACTTTCTGGCAAAGCAAACTGTCTCAATTCTTCATTATTTCTCAACTACTATTTGCAAGTTGAGTTTAAACACAATGACCATGAGAGAGAGCAGTGAACTATCTCAATAAATGTGTGCATGATGTTTAATAGACCCTTTATAATTACAAGACATAGACCACCCACTGAAAACTGGCTTGACAAGGAGAGAGTTTTTGGCACATGCTCATGAAATCTGAGTATCACTAGGAATTGGAAAAAGAGCTAGGGAAAATTACAACTCAGACCTTCACTAACTAACCTAGTGAGCCAATGGCCCCTTCCATAGCCTCCTCCCAGTAATGTACTCATTTCTCCTTTTTGCTAGTCTTTGGGTAGTTGTGCTCTTTCTCATCTTCTTGGTGCTTTATTTCCCTCCTGTCTGTCAGCTCCACAACCCAGACACAATGAATTTTTCATTTCCACCTGCAAACAGTACAATTCATGAGACTCCTATCTTTGATTTGAAAATATCATTGAAATGAGAAAGCACAGCAATGCATATGGTCTTGTGCTCAGCTCTATGAACACAAGGCTGGAACAGAAGCATGAGAGGAAGCCCTACCAGAATCATTAAGTGGGAAGCAGAGAGTTTAAACTCCCAAATGAAGGAAGTCACACTGGACAAACGATGAGATTCTGTTCAATATAGATGTTAAGCATAAACATGAAAGTTAGCATGAAATTATATGGCATGAAACATTAAGCTTCTCTAACCAACAGAGATACTGGAACAAAAGATATTGATTCAATTAATAGTCAGTGCTCCTCAAAGAAACATTTTCTACCTTGTTAGAGCCAAGAAAACCAAGTACAGGCATTATTCAAATCAAAGCTGAGCTTAATGCAACGTTATGATAAATTGGTAAATCTTAAGGAAATGGCTAGTTGGCAGGTATTCTCTGGTAGACAAAGTACTCCAAAGTACAGTAGTGTGCTTTGAGGGAAGCCATTGTTTTGGCATAGATATCAGATTCAAAGGAAGATATAAGAGTCCAGTAAGTATGAAGATGCTACACTCAGTAAATACCTCACAGCCTATAATTAGCATCTCTACCTATACTGGGAGCAAACAGGAAATGTTTGCTTAATAGCTGATCAGGAATAGCCAGGCTTCCCATGATGCTTCCCACACTGCAGTGCTGAAATATGTAGAGAACAACATTTTGCTTCTAACCATATAGGAGCAATAAACATTGCTATTCAAAGCACACACACACACACACACACACACACACACACACACACACACACACACCAGCCACTTAGCTATCACCTATGAGCTTGATATAAATGCAAAATCTCTGTTCGCTACTCAACTTACCAGACCAGAGTCAATGGGTTAACAGATCCCTGAGGATACACCAAAGACTCCCACACATACCAAATCTGAGGTGCAACGATATAAGTAAAGCCATGCAAGTAGTAAAATCCAAAAGAAAACAAGGCTATTAGTAAAGCCATCTGGGCTGAATGTAAGTCATGGGACAGAGCTTTGGTCAAGGTGACAAGGAATAATCCAGTGAGCTGCATTTCCTAAGTTATCACTAAATAGTTTCTTAAGATGTTGAGTTTTACTTTTAATTATGTATATACATGTCTGTTTGTGTCATGTCTTTGATTGTTTATTTCTTTGTTTTTGTTGTTTTGACGATTGATCTATTTTATTTATTTTTACTTTTTATTGATTGTGGATTTCATGTCATGCATCCTGATACCACCAATCTCCTCATTCTCTTGCTTCTTTGCTCAGCCCTTGCAACCTCCCCACAAAACAAAATTTAAAAGTAAAACAAAACAAAACAAACAATAGGAAAAAAATCTCAGTGTGGAAGCTATAGTGTGGCCCAGTGAGTCACACAGTTTACTCTTTAATCCATACATCTTAACTTGCAAGTGTTTATTACAGTGAGTCATTGGTCTGGTTCAAGGCCTCTAGCTTCCACTACACTCTTTGTACTGGGCCCTCACTGGGACTCTTCTTGGACATCCTGTTGTTACCCTGTGTCATGGAGATCCTGCAGCTTTGGATCTGCAGGTCTGTCCCCTTCACCTACTCCAGTAGTTCATAGATGAGGTGGATGTTGGGATGGTCTACCTCATAGCCCTGGTTCTGGGCCTGGGTGGTAGCTGGGTTGGTCAGACTGCCAGCTTTCCCTCATGGTCACTACCTGGCCAGCTCTCCACCACTGCCCTTGCTAGCTCACCCAGTGTAGTAGACAACATGGAGCAAGCCAGTTCTGTTCTTACACCCTCAAGTATGGCTCACCTGCACTCACACCACCAGGGCCAGCTCCACTGTTTTGCCCAGGTGAGGTGCAGGATGTGCTGTCCGGATTGCTGCACTTGGTAAAGGCCAGAGCCAATTCCGTTCTCAGGTCCCCAGGGCCAACTCTCCCACCTGTCTCAGGTGGCAAGGGGTTGGATGAAGGGAGGGTGTACTTCCCTTACTCTTGCCACCCCATGGCATACAAGGGAGGGGGCCAGAGGCAGCTTTCCTGCTCTCACACCCACAGGCCCTGCTCACCTGTGCCCCTTCTTCCCACCAACCAGATCAGCTCTATTGTGTTGGGCCCATTCTCCCTAGTGCTGCAGTTGGTGAGGGGCAAGGCTAGTTCTCCTTAGTGCTGCAGCCAGTGAGGCGTGCAGCCCTATCCTCATTGCCTTAGGTGGTAACAGGATCCACGCACATCTACATAACTGTGGCAGGCTCCTGGCATGTCCCACCATGACCGTTGGTAGCAGCACAGGCTACTCAGATCTGCATGGCCCTGGTAAAGGCTCAACCCTCTGACACTAACATAGTCCTAGGAGGTAGCCGGGGCCCCTGATGTACACCTCGGCCCTTAATGGCACTAGGAGCCATGGGCATCAATACAGACCCCATCTGTAGTAGAACCATGGATCCAGACATGGTCCTTGGCAGTAGCACAGGCCCAGATGGTCGCCATGGTCCCCGTTGGCTGTGCAGGTCACTCAGATTGGCATGAACCCAGTGGCAGCATGGCCCTTGAAATCCCACTTGACCCTGGGTGTGGGCCCAGATGCTGGGCATCTGCATAGCCTTCAGTGGCAATAGGAAGCTCAGACATCAGTGCAGACCTTGGCTGCAGCAGAGTCATGGACCCAGACATGGCCCTGGCCTCAGCTCAGGCCCATAAGACTCCCTGCCCCTAAGTGGCAGCATGTCTCAGGTCTTTATGGGTCTGGCAGTGGCACAAACCTTAGGTACCAAGATGGCCACAGATGAAGGGAGGCCCAGATACTGGGCATCACTGTGGCCTCTGTTCACAACACAGGTCACCGACATCAGCACAGACTTGGGCTGGAAATTTTTAAAGGCAGAATTCTGAACAGACATGAATCCTTGACAGAATAGCTATGGCCAAAATTACTAAGATTACATTTGTGTAACACAATACTTGTAATCTGTCAACAGGATCTTGGGTGACAAGATATTTGACAGGGCATCAATGGTCCCTGATGGAGGGTCCTTGATGGAGGCTCTTACATATGCATGCATATTGGAGTCTGTCAGATGAATGTCTGAGATTTCTTCCTTTTGCCTTTGTGTCTGTCCACCCCCTGCCTCCTAGATGTTCTCTACAATTCTATCACCTAACAAGTGTGCTCCAACTCCTCTGGCCCAGAAGAAATAAAGAAAAGAATACTCAAATGAATGATACTGTTTCTCTCCATATTTTCTTACACTCAAGGAAGACATAGATGTTTCCTAGATCAAAACACAATTTAATTGGAGGTTATAAAAGTCAAAATTGTATAAAAAGTAATTTTGCTTTCATTTCCTTAAAAAGAGTTTTCGTTAATATACCGGGCTCTGTTCTCCATCTCTGTCACACAAACAAGATTGCTGAGACTAGGTAATTTACAGGGAAATGAACTTTATCATCACAGTTCATGAGCCCAAGGTCAGTATCTTCTCAGCCCCCAGCAAAGACTATGCACTGCTTCAACTCGTGGCAAAAAACAAACAGGCAAGAAGGTGTTTACCGAAGACTGCACCAAAGAGAACCTTGGTTTAGAACTAATTCAGCCCTAGGAGCCTAAGAATTTATTTACTCTGACCACAAAAAGGTATTAATCCTTTCATGAGGGCAGAGCCTCTCAAAAGCAAAAACACCCCTTAAACATCTTACCTGTTGACATTATGGCACTGGGAACCAAGGTTTGGCACCAGTTTTGGTGAGTACTAGCACAATCAGATCATAGTACTAGGATCTAAATATGTTTGGGGGTCCAGTGGGACAATCAATTAGCACTCAGTCCTTCTAAAAATGTTTTAAACTGGGAGTTAACACTGACCTGTGATCTCAGCCTGTGGGAGGCTGAGGCAGGAGGACCGTGTGTTCAGTGCTAGTTGGAGCTACAAAGCATAACTCTTTCTCATGAGACAAAGGGACATGGGGACACCTATGCCACTTTGTAACACTTGTCCCTTTAAGGCTCAAGAAACAGCACAGAAGAGAGAGAAGACATATGGTAAGAGCTAGAGGTCAGGGAGTCTGAGGGCGAAAGAGTGTCTGTGGGATATGACAGGACCGTTGCACCCATGAACTCACAGAAACTGTGGCTGCCTGCATAAGACATGAGCAACATTAAAGCCAGTGAACATTCCAGCATGGATCACTTAGGGGCACATGAGTCCTAGCTGAGGAGTTGCTGACAGTTGATGGGTACTAGGGGAGGAAGAGTCAGTTCTTAGGAATGAAGTCTCTGGTAGGTTGACCATACTCCAGTGAATAGCCCAAACCCATGTGTGCATGGGCAGCACTAATAAGACTCAGGGGGTTCTTCTTAAAATAAACATTTTAAATGGAAGTGAAGTTGAAAAGGGTGCATGAAGAGGGGGGTCTGCCAGGAGTTGGAGGTGGGAAAGAGGGTGAATGGGAGCAAATACATTGTATGCATATATGACGTTCTCAAAAAATAAGATAATGTATGATAAAAATCTACATGTAAAGTAAGTAAATAAATAAAAATGGGGCTGGAGAGATGGCTCAGAGGTTAAGAGCACTGATTGATCTTCCAGGGGTCCTGAGTTCAATTCCCAGCAACCACATGGTGGCTCACAACCATCTGTAATGAGATCTGGCGCCCTCTTCTGGCCTGTAGTCATACATGCAGGCCGAACACTGTATTCATAATAAATAAATAAATCTTTAAAAAAAAAAAAAAGAGTGTGTGTAAATAAATAAATAAAAACGGTTTCTAATATTTTTTTTACTTCATGGATATGCAAAAATTAAAAAATGAATGGGTTTTCTTGATGCATTTCCTCTCTCTACAAATACACTATTTCAACATCATGGATCTGTTCCAAATCAAACCAACACATGAATACACTTAAAACACATCATTGATTGCAACCATAAAAGGGTTTCCATTGTTCATTAAAAAATAATATATATCAAGCAGACTTTCCAGGTTGGAGATGCTTCTGATTTTTTTTAAAGGTGACATAAGTTGAATAGGAATGTAGAAGTAAAAAGAATCTAATGATATAAATGTTTTATAACAAACATTAGCAAAACCTGTTATCATTACAGTCCTGTCAGGAAACCAGTTGCTTTAAGTAACTGGTCCTGCCCAACCTGGTAATGAACCTGTGGCTCAGCAATTATTAATATGGCTGGAGGCAAAGCTACAGGATATTATTTTATGCATTTGTTAATACACAGTGACCCACAATGTTGGCATAAATTTCTGATAGACAAAAAGAACTGTATAACTAATTTCTATCAACACCAAAGGAAAGGAAAGTGTTGTCCACCCCAGAATAAGTCTGGGCTCCTGCCAGCCTGTCATGTTCCACAGTACTTTGCTTGTGGAACCAAGACCCAACACAGTGGAACATACACAGTGACACAAAAGGTAGGCTGGGCTTCCCACCTTATCACCACCCAAGGAAAGGACCAGAGATAAATGGACTTACATAACAAAGTAATCCCCAGTGGCAGGCGAGTTCGAAAGACACAGTCCTTCTTCTTATTTATCCTTTCCTCCACACTTGTAGGAGATGATCACAGCCTCACCACAGCATCTGGTCCAGAATTCTCTTACTAAACTGGCAAGCACTACAGCTCCCAGATGGAGACTTTGCCACTTCTTTCACACCTACACACAGGAACAGCTGGGGTGATGTAGTCAGCACCTGCCACAGCCCTGGAGAAATTTCAGAGGAAGGCCAGAGAAGTGTGGGTTAGAGCTGGCAGGCTAGAGACAAATAAGGATGCTCATGACATCTCTAACAGGAAGAACTAATATCACGTTTGAACTTTCTCTTTAATCATCACTGTTTCCTTCAGTGCCTATAGTGTATAAAGAAAAAATATACAAAGTGATAGCAACATATGCTTGAGAATGGAGAAAATTTTGATATGGTAGATTATTGCTTGAGTATTTGGGCTAGCTGCTCAATTTTAATATTACTGTTTCATAAACTCGTTATAATAAATCTGAAACCTACTGATATCCTAAATAATAACTATGCCTTCATCCATAGATCTATATTATATTAATAGCTTTTTAATACCTTATGTATTCACAGGTTTTTCAAATAGATCATATTGTACATAATATATTGTAACATTATTTCAATACTTAACATCACAAGATCATTTTAAGAGCTGCACAATATGCCATGAAGTCCAGTAAAACGTATTGAACTGATTGAATATAAATGGACATTCAAATAATTTTAATTTTTTGTTAGCATTAATGATATTATAATGAACATGCTTATACATACAGCTTTCCATGTCCACCCCAAGTGTGGAATTGATGAGTTGACAAAAATACATATTCCAAAGCTTTTTAGATACATCAGTATAAGTTGATTCCAATGTCATCTTTTTTCACAATGCAAATTATTTTCATTGTCCAAATATAGAATTACACTCAGTAGTGACCAGGGTTGGCTAATGTAACAAAACAGATTCCTGCATTTGGAGATCTCAGATGCAAGGTAACCCCCTTACTCATTGTGATGGCTAATATTGATGGTCAACTTGGAAGGGTCTAGAATCACCTTGGAGAACTAATCTGTGGGCATATCTATGAGGCAGTTAGAGTTGTTATTGTTGCTGCTGCTGCTGTTTTCTCTTTAGAATTGATTGACTGAGGGAGAAAAACTCACTGCAAATGTGGGTAGCACCATCCCCTGGGCTTGGGTCCTATACTGAATAAAAACAAGAAATTTAACTGATCAGCAGCAGCCATTGCTTCCTGCTTCCTAGATATAGTGTGACTAGTTGCCACAAGTTCCTGTCATCATGCCTTTCCCACTATAATAGACTGTACCCTCAAAGTGTGAACCCCAAAAAAACCTTTTCTTTCTTTAATTTGCTTTTGTCTGTATTTCTGTCATAGCAATACAATAAGAAATGAACATACTCTCTCTGTTCATCATTTTTAAATATGTCCCTACATTCCACATGAAACAGCCTACATGTTAGAGAAAGTTCAAGTCTTTCCAAACCTTGAAAGATGTCTGGAGGGTAAATCCTATGCAGTACAAGACTGGTAACTTTAAAGGCTCATTGCACAGTGAAAATGTGAAGCCCTTCTTTGAAAAATCACAAAGTAAATCAAAACAATGCCAGCAAAGAAGCAACCCATGAAATCAAGCTTGGGCTCTTCTTAGCTTAGGGCCCAGTACAGTTACAGTTTCCAGTATAGAGAGTAGGGCTGGTCACATGCTCACCCAGGGGTATCTATCATGATTACTTAGCCACATAAGGTCACTCATCAGTTGTGGTTTTTGGTTTTTTTTTTATTTACATTGGTGTTTTGCCTGTATGTATGTCTGTGTGAGGGTGTCAGATCATGGAGTTTCAGACAGTTGTAAGCTGCCATGTGGGTGCTGGGAATTGAACCCAGGTACTCTGGAAGAGTAGTCAGTGCTCTTCACCTCTGAGTCATCTCTCCAGCCCATCTCATCAGTTTTATTTCTCATAAAGACATACTCTTGCTAAAAAGCAGGCAGCAGTCTTCATGAAACTACTGATGTAACTATTTTACACATGCTATTAACTGCATCCCAACACACTTTCCCTACTCTCCACAAAGGGAAAAGATTCTACAAAAGAATAATTTCATCATCTGACAGTGAAGAGTTTAGTAAACACACTTAACCCAATGATGATGATGAAGAGTCCGCAAAAATCTCATTGAAATACAAACCTCATTCACTATTGCTGTTTTTCCAAATCCCACAACTTTGTCATATTGCTAAGTGCATGTTTAAAACAAAACATATGATATGGTTTTATTTTTTTAAAGTTTTGTAGTTAAAAGGGATCTGTGGCCTATGTGTTGACACTGAATGAAAAGAATCAACACACAACTAAAGGAAATCAAACAACATGCCAACATTTAGCAACCAAAATACATTCTATGTTCAATGCCTCCCTTTTCTATTACTATTCTTTTGATTTCCACAAAAATTTCTATTTGCTATAGGCCAAAACCTTTTGTGCTCTTAGTTGCAGAGGAAAAGTAAAAATAAATGTAGATAGGTAGTAAGAAGCAATGCTGATTTAAAATACAAGCAAGATATACAAGCCTTAGAAAGTGGTTGCAGTAAGTCCCTTGTATCCCAGTCCCTCCAGGACTTTTATCATGAAGGAATGTTGTATTTTGTCAAAGGTCTTTTCTGCATCTAATGAGATGATCATGTGATTTTTGTTTTTCTGCCTGTTTATGTGGTGGATTTCATTTACAACCCTTCAGTCTACAATAGTGACCTATCTGTATAATATGCTGCTGCAGTAGTGGCATAAAAGTTGTGCAAGTAACCAACTACTCTCTAATTGGATGAAAGCCCACTCCATGAGATGGAATGCATGCATGCCTGACAATGCTTGAGTGGCCAAGAACCTGAGTCTAGATAGGCCATAGACCTAGGGAAAACCAAATAATATTATGATGGGGATATTTCTACACTGTGTGAAGGTGTATTGCTGTGATTTGTATTTAAAAAAAAAAGCTGAACAGCCAATAGCTAGGCAGGAGGTATAGGCAGGATTTTCCAGAGAAAGAAAGGAAGAGGAAGAGGAATATAGATATGTGGGAGATGCCAGGAGACACAGAGAGGAAACAGGAGGTGCAAGATGGAAGAGAGGTAATGCCATGTGATTAATATAAATTGGTTAATTTAAGTTATAAGAGCTAGTTAGGAACAAGCCTAAGCTATAGGCCAAGCTTTCTTAATTAATGATAAGTCTCCTTGTCATTATTTGGGAGTTAGCCCAAACATCAGAGGAGGGCCTAGCCTAACAGTTTTAAGATTTTCTCACATGGTCAAAGAAAAATGCAGGTGCTTAGTAAACTCAAGTCCAGACTGAAAAAACCCTCTAAACAGATACAATATGTTTGAATAGTCTTAGGTGCTAAAGAAAAAAGAAAGAGAGAAAATGGGTATAGATAATCATAGAAAAAATAGTTTAAAAACAATAGTAAAGTATTTAAATAAACAGTAAAGGAATAGAAAAAAGAATAAGCCATGTAAAGATAAAAAAAATGAGCAGACTGTCTGGATTCTATGTGGTGTTTTGTTGACTTTAAATTTTTAAATTATAATAAACACAAAACAATGGCTGCTGAGAGACACTGAATTATGGAAACTGCTAAATTAAATCTATCTATATATTTTATGAATGTCTTAACTTCAGAATGGAAGTCAGAAAATATCTTGCATTGGGGGCGAGGTTTTACTTTTGTTTCCATGGGAAACAAAAAGCTATAAACTCCTTCAAAGTTAATGGACATCAGATTTGATTGGGGAGACCTTCTGAGGATCTTAGCTATAGACATGAGGGAAGAAGACAGAAAAGACTACAAGACAGGTGATGTGTATGCTGATCCCCCTACATGAGAGCATCTCTGAGACTGGATGAGACATAATAAATCTTGTTGGCTCCAGAGTCCTCATGACTAATTATTACATGCCATCCTTTCATATAATGTGGATAGAGATTTATATTACAGTTTAGTTATACAGTCCAAACTAATTCACAAAGTTAACAGATGTCTTTTACCTGCTCAAACATAAAACAAAAAGTCATCTTTAATGGACTTGTGCACACCACACATTCCACACTCATGTTAATGCAAATATATATGTTACCTTTAAAACTTCATGTGTTTTCAGGAAAAAAAGACCAGACACCAATAAAGACAAGAAGTACAGGTGATTCAGCCTCTCAGAATGCCTCTGTTGTAATTTCCTCAAAATTTTGCAATCAGAACAACTTCAAGCTGCTGGCTGAGATGGACTAGCCTCACAGACTATTTAGGCAAGACTTCGGATATGCTCTACATTTTTCCATCACACAGAGACTAAACAAAAAATAATACATCTAGCTCTCCAAGGAATTAACCATAACCTCAATTTTCTCAGGGTCCCCTAAATATTTCATCACCCCCCAGGTAACAGGAAGCAGTCTAGAGAGCACAGCACCCACATTCACAAGAGGTGGGGTAGATGGTTTTTGGTAATTCAATGAACTATGGATATTTATCATCATTTAAGGGGGTTAGTTGCAAGTTGTTGTTGGTCATGATCAGGAAAGAAAATGAACAAAGGATATTAGATTCAGAGATCTCTTTCTGACTGGAAAAAAGAGGGACATAGAATTACTGGATGAAAGGTAGATTCGAGTCTACTTTTGAATAACCACAAGTTTCAAATATTTCACATCAGTATGGTTTTATAAATATTTATACAAATTTAAGGTTAATTATGCTATATTGTATATATGTTTCTACTCTTGTTTAAGGTATTGTACATATGCAGCTCATTTAAAATTTTCTAGTCCTTAAACACTATTATTATAAACCATTTAGGATAATTAATAAATGCAGGATAGTAGTTAGTCATATATAATAATTAAACTTATAGTCATGTTACGCATGTTTTCAAGGTCATACAATGAGGCATTTAAATTTTTTTAATAACATAAAGCTTTTTCATAACAGTGAGACATATCTGCTCCTAGCAGCACCAATTTACTTCAAAAAAGATGATGTGTATCAAAGAACCTCCACATGAAATTTGCTTTCATTGTGGCAAAGTTAGCCACTGGGCAAAGAAACTGCCTTTGCCTCAACTACTAATAGTTTGCTGTCCAAACTGTACAAGCAGGACACAAAAGTAAGCAACTGCCAAACTTTGCCAAGACAAGGTAGGACAGTCCTTCAAAAATTTCCTGCTTCACAAAAAAGTCTATCAGATATTCTAGGCCTGTAGGGCTGAGAAATGGATGCCCCAATGTTGCAGAGGAACCTTGGGTGACTGTCCAGGTAATCAGCAGCTGTTTCTGTCATTTCTATAGTTTTGGAAGTTGCTTGCTTTACACTTCCTGTTTACTCAGATAATATTATATCTTTCTCAGGTTTTTATGGAGTTAAAGACCAGATAGTTATAGTTACAGATTTTCTTGTTACCAAATTCAGAAAAGAAACTTTCATAAAATATGTAAAGTTTGCCAGGAGGTTGTGGCACACACTTTTAATCCCAGCACATGGGAGGCAGAGGCAGGTGGATCTCTGTGAGTTTGAGGCCAGCCTGTTCTATAGAGTGAGTTCCAAGATAGGCTCTAAAAGCTACATAGAGAAACACTGTCTTGAAAAACCAGAGAGAGAGAGAGAGAGAGAGAGAGAGAGAGAGAGAGAGAGAGTTTATAAAGTTGAGAAACATAAAAGCTTAAGTCACTTATCTAAGAAGATGTTTTAAGGTCTAGAAAACAGTTTAGGGATAAAACTTCAGCTCACTAAGATAAGATAGATAATACAGTACTTTATCTGAATTTGTCAAATACATATGGACTAAACATTATAAATGTAATTCTTACTTGATAATTGTTCTTATTGTATAGAGTTTTACTATGAGAGTTTAAAACTTTTTATTTAGACAAAAATGGGAAAATGTTGTGGGATACGTGTACACTGTGTGATGATATATTGGGGTGGTTCATGTAATAAAAAGCTGAATGGCCAATATCTAGGCTGGAGGTAGAGGTAGGATTTCCAGAGAGAGAGAGAGGAAGAGGAGGAATCTAGGAGTGTGGAAGACAGGAGAAGACATGGAGAAGAAAGAAGAGATATAAGATAGAAGAGAGGTAACACCATGTAATAGGACATAGACTAATATAAATGGGTCAATTTAAGTTATAAGGACTAGTTAGGAACAAGCCTAAGCTATAGGCCAAGAGCTTTCATAATTAATAAGAAGTTTATGTCATTATTTGGGAGCTGGCTGACATGACAGAAAAATACTCACTACAATATTGTTCTTTCTGCTAATGGAACATAGAAACAAGATTGAATCCTAATGACATTCTGCTAGATGCAAATATCAGTCTCTCTCTCTGGCAGCCTTAGAGGAGCAGGAGACGGGAACTAATACAGAAACCCACAGCTAGACAATATGCCGAGAGTGAGAGACCTTGGAACAGTTGATCCTAAGTGGGATGTCTCCATCAAATTCCTCTTCTCAGAGCTCAGGGAACTATATGGAAGAGGGAGCTGTGGGGAGGAAGGAGGGAGAACGATTTTAAGAGCCAGTGGAGATTGACAATATCAAGGAAATAGTGCCTTCAAGACACAACAGGACGCAGGGGCATATGAACTTGTAGGGCCTGCACAGCTCTAAGCGAGATGGGGTCCCAGAACTGAGAGGGGAAATGGACACAAGTCCTCATCCACAAGCCAAAAGTGATCTCAAACTGACAACCACCTGTCAAAGGAAAACTAGTTTTCTCCAGTGGAGTCTCATTTGGGTATATAAATCACTCTTAAGGGAGGCTCCATGCCCAGCAGTAGTTGGCTATCATAAGATGAACTCAGTGGTATTTTTGTAGACGTTTTATCTCATAATGCTTTTTAAAAAAATATTTCTTTATTGACTCTTTGGGAGTTTCATATCATGCACCCTAATTCTGCTTACCTCCCAGTCCCCCCATATCCTCACCTTACTGGTGCAGCACCCCAAAGAGAAAATTTTTTAAAAATCAAACTAAAAGCAAGCAAACAAAGAAAAAAAGAACAAAATAAATCCCCCCCAAAAAACCTCTTTGTACCTCCATCTTTCTCACTTCTCCATCACCTCTTCACTCATCCTGGTGGCATTGGGGGTGGTGTGTCACACAGTATATGCTTTTGTCCAATCAGCTTTACTGGCAAATATTCATTGCAATGAGTTACTTGTCTGGTTCAAAGCCTCTGGTTTCTGGTACACCATCATCACTGGATCCTCACCAAAACTCCTCTGGGATATTCCTTGGCCACTGTGAGTCATGGGGATCCTGCAGCTATGGTTCCATGGAACCAGTCCCTTCACAAGCTCCAGCAGATCTTAGATGGGATAGATAGGTGGGCCAACCTAAGGCTTTGGCTGTGGGTCTGGATGGTAGCTGATTCAGCCAGTCCTGACTACTGGGACAGACTGCCTCAGGGAAGTGGGTGGAGCCAGTTCCCTAAGCCCATGCCATAAGGGTCAGTTCTCCCTGTGGTGAGGGGTGGGGTCATCTCCCCCTAGTGCAGGGGTCAGCTTTCCTGTGAGGGTTGGGACCAGCTCTCTCTTGCTGCTGAGTCCAGTGAGAGGCCAGCAAGAGGCCGAGCCAGCTTTCTCACAGCCAGCAAAGGGTGGGGATGGCTCAGTATAACACTTTGATTTCATCATAAATGGTTCCTATGGCCCCCTAAGGTGACACGGGACACAGACATCAACACAGACCTCAGCTGTAGCTGGAACACAGATCCAGACCCAGCCGTCAACAGCAGCTCGGGCTGGGATGATATCTTGGTTCCAGGTGGGAGCACTGGCCACTCAGATAAAGATGACTCTGGTGGCAACATAGTCCTCAGACACCAGCGATGCCACAGGTTGAGGCCCCATCCCCTCTGTACGAGGTTTCCGTATGACCCTCTGTGGCAGCACAGGCCTGGAACTTCAACAAAGACCCCAGCTACAGAAGGACCTCGGACCCAGACAAGGTCCTCTGCAGCAGCTGGGTCTGGATGTCATCATTGCACCACGTGGCAGCACAGGCCACTCAGAATGTCACAGCACCAGCCACAGGGTGGCCCTCAGACATTAACATGGCCCCATACCTCGGGCACCTATTGCTTTACATATTAAGGCAACTCCACACAGTTAAAAGGGAGGTTTATTCTGTGGGGTAACTTACAAGTGAAGGGATAGGTAACAGGGTCTGGGAAAGGTGAAGCACAGCCCAGTGGTGTTCTCTGGAGAACTCTGCTCGGTCTACCTCCAGCATCCAGAATCCA
Organism: Onychomys torridus; assembly: GCF_903995425.1. NCBI lineage: Eukaryota > Metazoa > Chordata > Mammalia > Rodentia > Cricetidae > Onychomys > Onychomys torridus. The sequence goes on along the minus strand of NC_050461.1, from coordinate 25,355,641 downwards.
GGAACCAAGAGAGCCAGCCCATCCAGATCTTGGGTCTTCAGGGGTCCTCTCGTGGCTCCACCTTATAGGCGAGACAGTTATCAAAGCCTCAATGGGGGTGGCACTTCCAGGTCAAAGCTGGAATGGCTACCCACTACATCTCCCCCTTTTGTCTAAATAAGAAGGTCCTAACCTAATAGGAACGATTATCAAATATTGTCCAGGAGGAATAAGGGATAATGACCTAGATAAGATGGAACTACAACCAACATGAACAATATCAAACAAGAGACACATACTAAAATCCAGAGCAGTCTGTAGCATAGGTAAATGGCATGTTACAAAGATCATTCCAAAAGGTGTCTAATACTAAAGAACCTAAATCTAATACTTAATATGTTCTAGCTAAGGTATTATATATATACTAAGTTGTGACTATAACTGGTAGTCTTCAATCCCATCAAAGACCTGAGAAGGAATATAATGATACCCAAGAAATGGAAGATGGAATAGCGCCCAACAGGTTGGCAAGAGTTCCCACCTAAAACCTGAGAAAGAAGATTCCAAAATGGAGCTAAAACAGCTTCCTAGGTGTCTCTCTCGAGGTAGTGGCAGCCTGCAGGTTTGAGCTACTATAGTGGGTTCCTGGCCTTCGTGTTTGACCTGTAGTATGGCAGGAATGAGGCATCTACAAGCAGCATATTATGCTGCTGCGTGGTGGATTTAGCCTTTGCTGGGGGTGGGGTGGGGGACAGGCTTCTAGGCTACATGCTGCATTAATAGAACTGCTTCTGATAGTTGACCCAGAGCTGGCAGTAAACTGTACCACCACCATGTTGGGAAGCTGACGGGGGTGGAGCCAGCAGTCACAGCTGCCGTTTTAGCCTTAGAAATGCTGCAGTTTAAAGTAATAGGTTCACAATAAGACAGATTCAGATACAATAATTTACAATGTGTGTAAAAACATATGTAGGCTTGGAAGAGAGAGAAAAGAGAATATATACAGATTATATATATATACACTATAATTCAGTTAGGTAGGTAGTCTTCAAGCACTTCAAAGACCTATGGACTATGGCATTTAAAATATTTTTAAAAAAAATTTAGAATTTCTGGACAGTAAGACATGTCTGCTCCTGGCAGCACCAATTTACTTCAAAGAGAAGGATGGGCATCAAAGACACTCCATATGGAGTTTATCTTCACCTTGGCAAAATAGCCATTTGGGCAAGACACTGTTCTTGCCTGGACTGCTTGATTGACTAGACATGCAGGACCCATAGGAAGGTGACCACTGAACTTTATTTGGTGAAATGGTCCTTCAGGTTCCTACTTTGCAGAGGAAACTGCCAGACATTCTACAGGACACAAAGAGAAGTGACTGAGAGACTCTAACCATGTGGGCTGAAGACAGATGCCCCAACTTTACAGAAAAACATTTGGTGACTGTCCAGGCTGCCAGTTGTCTCTGTCTACTCTTGCAAGACTCCTGAAAGTTGTTTGCATCCTTCTCCCATTACTCAGGTAATATTATATCCTTCTGAAGTCTTTGATGTGGTTGAAGACTAGATAGTTATAATTTCCTCAGTTATGATAAACAATAAGTTAGATATGAAACCTTAGACTCACAAATATAGGATAGATAGAATATCTTCTTTAATATTGTAACTATAATTCTTGCTTGGTAATATATGTAATTTTACTATGTTAAAGTTAAAATCTTCCTTTAAAAAAAACTGAAACGGGCAAGTGCTGTGGGATGTCCTGTATACTGTAAAAATATGTTGCTATGATTGATTGATAAAAATTATGCTGATTGGCCAATAGCCAGGCAAGAAGTATAGGCGGGACTTGCGGGACTTGCAGAGAGGAAATTTTGGGGAACAGGAAGGTGGAGTGGGGAGAGACGCAAGCCTGCCATCCAGGGAGCAACATGTAAAGGCAACAGGTAAAGACATAGAACATGTGGCAACATAGATTAACAGAAATGGCTGAGTTAAGTGTAAGAGCTAGTCAGTGGTAGGCCTGAGCTAATGGCTGGGCAGTTCAATTAATGTAAGTTTCTGAGTGATTATTTTATAAGTGGTTTCAGGGTCTGTGGTGCTGGAAAGGACTGCAGAAAACTCCAGCTACAGGCATCTACATGGCCTTCAATGGTAACAGGAGCTTTGTACATCAACACAGACACCAGCAACAGTAGGGCCATGGACGCAGACATGGCCCTCAACTGCAGCACAGGCCACTCCGATCTGTATGGCCTTGGCTGCAGCACAGGCTGGGACACCAATGTGGACTCAGGTGGCTGATCTGACCCTGGGCATTCACAGGGCCCTTGGTGGCAACAAGAGCAATGGGTATCAACCCAAACCCTGGCCACTACAGGGACCACAGACCCAGACATGGGCCTGGGCACCAGCCCGGACCTGGATGACACCGAGTGGCAGCACTGGCTACCCAAATCTGTATGGCCCTGACTGCAGCATGGTCCCCAGACTCCAAGAAGGCCAAAGGTTGTAGCTCAGACCCTGGGCCTCCATGTGGGCTCTGGAGGCAACATGGGCTATAGATTTCAACACAGATACTGACTGCAGTAGGACCAAAGACCCAGACATGGTCCTTGGCAGCAGCCCGGGTCTGATGACACCATGGCCCCAGGTGGCATCACAGGACACTCAGATCTCTATGAGTTTGGATGTAACCATGGCTCCATGTGGTGGCAAAGGTCACCCAGATGGGCGTGGCCCCTGTGGCAGCACAGCCCTTGTACCAACTTAGCCCCAGGTGGTGGCCCAGACCCAGGCAACAGGAGCCATGGACACCATCAGCATACACCCTGGCTGCAAATGGGCCTTGCCATAATGCCTATTTGGGCATTAAAAACAAAAACAAAAACAAAAACAAAAAACACTCACTTGTTTTTTTCTTATCTACTATGGTTCCCATATTTTTCTCAGTGGGTTTAGTTGTGGGGGTAGGGGTGGGGTGGGGGTGTTCTCCAGCTTCTTTGGATTTGTTGTTGTTGTTTTGGTTTGGTTTTTTTCTTCTTCTTTTCTCTGTTTGTCTGTTTGCTTTGTTTTATTCTGCTGTGTTTATTTTTTTATTGGTCTGTTTGTTTTCTAAAGACAAAAATTAAGAAGGTGCTGAGTTAGATAAGTTAGGAGAAGGAGAGGGTCTGGGGGGAGACAAGTGAAAGGAAACTGTGATCTGAACATACTCCTTAAAAATCATTTTTCAATTAAAAAAAAAAAATGTGATTCTGTTCCATGGCAGCCTGAATACTTTTTGCAAGTAAATTTTACTCTAGAATATGGGTAAATTAACCTAGGTTGGCCAGAAAATATGCTTATGTTGGCAACAATAAGTTAAAATAGGACTTCAGTATTAACATTGACCTTAGATAAATTTGTTAATCAAAGTTTCACTATAATTAAACCGATTTTTATTATTGATTACCTACTCTATGCTACAAACTGTACAAGGGCTGGACAAGGGCTACCTAGAATCTGGGTTCGCCCATTTCTGCTTTAGCCAAATGCTCAAGCAATGTTAAATTATCTGACATTCAACAAACATTTGCAAGGTGTCTTCTCAGGAATGGAGTCCAGAGACCACAAAGACAGGCATAAACAAGTGATACCTCTTCTGCAGGAAATAAAATAAAATGGTCAGAGGAGCAGTCATAATAATTGCTTCTAATGAAGGGAGCTCCATGGAACAGACATTAAATCTCCAAAGGCATACACCATACAATTCAGCGCAGAATCTGAAAATGCCCTAAATTCAATTGTAACTGTAAGGAATAGAAACAATTACAAAAGAAACAGTAACTGATGTAATCCGAAGACAAGAAGAAATGAGGAGAATCACAGGAAAGACAACAAGGGGGTACAAAAGTTAGGAGAGGTCACAACAATGGTTGGGAACGTAGCTCAGTGGTGGAATACAGGCTGGTAAGTGCAAGGGCCCTGGGTTCGGTGTCTAACACCAAAGGAAACTAAAAAACAATGAGGAAAAAAAACAGAAAGAAAGCAAACACAAGGAAAATATACAGACAAAGGAGGAAGAAAAGGAATTTTAAAAAGTTTAAGTTATGAACTACTGTGAAGGACTAAAGAAATTATCAGGATCAAATGCCTGAAGACGGAAAGCTATGGAGAGCGATAGGTGGTTCTGTGAAACATCATTTGCACAGAAAGAGGACAGCAGGTGTGTTCTATAATTTCCTGGGACTGCTGTGTAATTGAAAGAACAGGGACTAATTCCTGAGGAAGGACATCTGTGGGAATGCTGTCATTCTTGGAAGGCAGTGTTCCCTCAAGAGGTATGTAGGAGGATGGAACAGACAGAAGGCAGGTTACACACTAGGAAAACCGCATTCTCTATAGCAACCAACTTTCCTTTTCAATGTATGTTTTTATTTATTAAGAATGTTATCAATGTATACAAAATGTTTTGCTCACATCCACCACCCCTCTCTCTACCTCAAATTCCTCTCCTACACTCCCAGCATATCTCCCTCCCAATTTTATGTCTTTTGAAGAAAATTAGCATCCAATTTTCATATGTCTATTTCATTTAATGAAATTAATTTTTCCAAAGAGTTATTTAGAATAAAATATGAATCAGTTTTTATTACTAAATGTAAGATCAACAACCAGTATTCAAAACATTTATGATGAACCTTCTCATAGCCATCCCAAATAGAAAGAAGCACTTGTCCATGGACCAAGTAAGTTTCCAAGGAGACTGAATCAATAAACATATCACTGGCTAGGGATGCCAAAATTTCTTATGGAACATGACATTGGCAGGCAGTTCATTTTGAATTAGTACTTCATTGCATTTAAAAACACATGAGCAGACGTATCTCCACAGTGTCTCTGTAAGTATTCCCCACCCTTCGTGTTTTGAGAATACATGCTCATGCAATTCCCACAAGCCAGTGCCTCAATAAAGAGAGCTACCTCAGTCAGAAAACTCGGGCCAGACAATGATGAGTCTGCCTTTAGAAATACGTGCTAGACCAGAATAGAGATGTACATACTAAATACTAGTGTTTCATCCCTTCATGCTGTCTACCAGTGAACTCACCACAAGGTATAAACCCTGGAGATTATAATGTGGTGTATTTTGTCTTTTAACTTTGTATATTAAAACAACATTGCTAGTCTCTGGATAAGTGTTAGGCAAGCTAAGAGTAGGGAATGTTCTAGAAATTGTAGCCTAGTACTCAGTGTGGTTATCTTTGCTACTTACAATAGCCATACACATACCCCGTCTACCACTGCTACTGCCCAAACCAATGCCACCATCACCACCCTGTGTTGATTTCAGTTTCTCTTTGGTTTGCAGCCAAGCAGCTGGAATACATTTTTGTTGTTTGTTCATCCAAATTCTGTATTTTATGAGACCAGTACTTTGAAACTGGCATCAGGACCCTTGATTGAGTCTAACATATAAACTCTGAAGCATCCTCAAATTACACCAAGTTGGGAGAATGGGGCATGTGACCAGTGGATGAACATCTATCTCTAATCAAAGTAAATAGGAACTTTTTGGGACATTCAAAGAGTAGTGTGGAGAGCCTAACCTCAGGAACACTGGAGAGAAGAACTCTCTACAGTATATTCAATCTAAATTCAAAGCTAAAGTGAGGTGTTTGTTTACACACATGTACACAGGATGGTTCTGCCACATACTGTTGTCCTATAAAACCAGTGCTCATTACGAGCACTTTGTTGGCTGGGTTCCCATATCTGTTAGAGAACCTAACTTCTGCTAGACATTTTACTATTTACTATTTCAGTAGTGGGAACATGCTGCAGACATCTGCCATTGGCTGCTCTTTCTAGAACTCAAAACCCTTTGGTATATTCATACCAGCACTGTTTGCATTGGATCCCCAGACACAGAGGTTCTAAACATGGGAGTTGGAAGTAATCTGGAGACCGGTGAGATGGTCAAGTGGATGAAAATGGCCTGAGTTCAAACTCTGGCACCTACATCAAGAATGAAAGGGAACGTTAACTCCATAGAGTTGCCTCTCATCTTCACATGGATGCTATGCCTCTCATGCACCTGCGCAAGCGTGCGCTCGCTCACACACACACACACACACACACACACACACACACACACACACCAGTAATTTTTTCAAAAGGTGAACTGAATGGCTAGTTTTAACTATGCTCATCGAGTTATTATTTAAATTTTGAACAGAAATAGGGTTGTGATCTTTTCTCCTTCATGATGATAATTTATAGCATTAACCAGTGATCCTGTATCCTGGAAAATATCCCTAGGGCTGCTGGGAAATTCCCTAGGGAAGGAGCAGCTAGTTTGACTCTCTCTCTGCCCTTAGTGCTCAAAGTTCTCATGTCCTCCTTGCAGCCCATCAGACAGAAAGGTTTTGTAAACCGAGATTAACTGAACAGTGCAGTCTAATCCTGTCTCGTTTGTGTTTATGCGTGTTTCACTGTGGGACTTAGAGTCTTAGCTCATGGAAAGACAGAAGAGCTGTAGTGAACACAAAGAACCCAGGCTTTGCATTTCTGGAATGAGGATCAGGTTCAGGTGGGGAGCCACTGGGAGATCCAGCTGATAACAAGTTGTGGAAATGGAGAAAGAACAAAAAATAGCCACCTTTGTGAAAACCTGTTCAAAAGTTATCTCAGAAAAGGGGATATGAACACTCTAACATAAGTTTCTACAAGAATGGACCTACTAACTACTTTGTTTTGTAGAAAGGAGTTCTCAGCCTTCTCTTCCTACAACTGTTTCCCCTTTGTGTGAACCTTAGTTCCCACCCACAGAAACTCCATGGCAGCACCAAATGTCTCCCTCTTTTTGCTGGTTTCTGTTTTGTTTTTTGACTCGTCAGGGCATCTGAGATACTTATAACCCATCAGGCTTGTCAATGAAGAGATGACAGTAATTGACAGAAGGGTGATGACTGTGTCCTGAAAGGTTAAGACTAGAATGCAAGCTATGTCTAAAATGCTCCCACCAAGTCCATGCTGCCGTATTAAGGTGACTCAGAGAACACATCCATTCTCTCCACCCCAGATCAAGTTAACTGATAAGTGACATTTCTCATTTCTTCTCACCTGGAGGAGAAAAGGTCTGCTTGCTCTGAGAGGTTCTTTTGTTAGATGGTGCATGTCCTGTGAGCTCGTGTTTTTATTTGGCCTGTTATTGCCTCCTGGGTTTTGCCAGTTTTCACTTGGGGAGAGCTGAGGGCAGCTGGCACGGGGCTTTGAAACCAACCATCATCTGCGTAAAGTCGGTAGAATAAAATGCTCAAAGGACAGCAGCTACAAGAGGAAACCATGCACAGTGTGGTCCAAGTTCCGTTCCTTTCCCTTAAATCGTCATGTTGATGATAAAACCAAGCCGAGTATTACGGAAGAAAAGAAGAAGGAACATTCTGTTTCGTTTAATGTAGTGAAAATAAATGATACAATGATGATAAATGTACAGAAATCTCTCTGGATTTTTGACCACCTGTCGATTAGAAACTACACTAACAACTTTCTATGACATAAAATCTAAAGTAACCATTAAAATGTGTAGTGGTCAAGGATATTCAACAGTGTGAGACAATACCCTCCTATAGGAATAACTTAATGTGTAAGTTTACAATAGTTTCAGCCTCTGGGTCACATGACAGACAGAAGAATGCATCTCTGCTGAAATCTGAAATCTCACATTCCAGCAATTTTTTCCCCTAGGGAATTGATCCAGGATACCACACTATAAGGCGAGATCACTTAACCAACTAGAGACAATCAGTTGTCTGAGTAGCACACAGGAGGAACAGTCATCAGCTGGGGAAGAAGGGGCAAGGATGACCTACTTTTAAAGTTCATTTGTTTAAATATGTGTGTACATATGTAACCATTATACTTAAAAAAAAGAGGTCATGAATTTGAGAGTGAGTGAAGGGGACATGGGGAGAATTGGAGGAAAGAGAGGAGGTGCTAGAAAACTTTGTAAAAATACACCTAAAGATAGATAGGTGATAGCTAGAAATAGAGAGATGATAGATAGTTACATAGATACATAGATAAATAGATACATAGATACATAGATACATAGACAGACAGACAGATAAATAGATACATAGATAGATAGATACATAGATACATAGATGCATAGATACATAGATAGATAGACAGATAGACAGACAGACAGATAGATACATAGATACATAGATACATAGATAGATACATAGATGCATAGATACATAGATACATAGGTAGATAGATACATAGATAGATAGATAGACAGATAAATAGATATATAGATACATAGATAGATACATAGATAGACAGACAGACAGACAGACAGATAGATAGATACATAGATACATAGATACATAGATACATAGGTAGATAGATACATAGATAGATAGATAGACAGATAGATACATAGATACATAGATAGATACATAGGTAGATAGACAGATAGATAGATAGATACATACATACATACATACATACATACATACATACATACACAAATAGATACATAGATGCATAGATACATAGATACATAGGTAGATAGATACATAGATAGATAGATAGACAGACAGACAGATAGATAGATACATAGATACATAGATAGATACATAGATAGACAGACAGACAGATAGATAGATAGATACATAGATACATAGATAGATACATAGATAGACAGACAGACAGACAGACAGACAGACAGATAGATAGATAGAAGGAAACAATAGATGATAGAATAGACAGACAATAAATGGATAGGTAGATTGAAACACAGATAGACAAGTAGGTAGATAGATCATGCTTGACAGTTTCACATACACACACACACACACACACACACACACACACACACACACACACTGTAGTGTGATAATGTTGTACTCTCCTATCTCCCTATGTTCCTGCTGACCAAACTACTCATCTCCTATGTGTCATCTTTCTGTGTGTGGGAGAGGAGAGGAGAGTATGAGGGAGTGGGAGAAGAAGAACCAATTTAAGTGTGTTTGCTTGCCATAATTACTGTATCACTGGGGATAAAAAGACGCTTCCTCTCCTAGTACCATTAACTGCCAACAGCTTCTCCAGGAAGCAGGAGTGATATGGAATATTATCTTAACTATGTAAAAGTGTATTACATTTGTTTATGCTGCATTTGTTTGACAGTGTAAAGATGTGTTGCTCTGCCTGCCTAAGACACCTGATCAGCCTAATAAAAAGCTGAATGGTCAATAGATAGGTAAGTAGAGGGATAGGTGGTGCTGGCAGGCAGAGAGAATAAGGAGGAGGAAGAGGAGAGAAAAGGAGAAAGGAGAGAATTAGGGAGAAAAAGGGAGAGATGCCCCAAGCCAGCCAGGTACTAGCTAGCCAGACATGGAGTAGGACATATAGACTGAAAGAAAGGTTAAAAAGCCCCAAGCAAAACACTGATGAAGAGAAATGGGTTAAATTAAGTTATAAGTTCTAGCAAGAAACCAGCATAATATAGGGCAGAACATTTTTTAACTAATAACAAGTCTCATTGTAATGATTTGGGAACTGGTTTGTGGCCCAAAAGAAAGCTGGCTACACAGGGAAATCTCATGAGCCCCATCATCCACATATATAATGGGATGTTGACTGGATGATTTGTTGCAGGACTTTTTACAGGAACCTACATCAGCCATGCATGTTTGATTGCTGTGGCCATATCATATCCATACTGTGATAAGTTACAAGCCTACACTAAGAGTCACTCACTGCCGAAAGCTTTTTCTGCATCCCCAGTCTACGGCTATAATGTAAAGATTACAAAGGTGGTTTGGTTATGAGCACATTTAACAACCCAACAGAAGCTGCCTTCCTACTAAGGCCTGTGGCCTTCCTAGCTACAGGCTTTTGGCTAAGTTCATAATACCAAACCTGTATCTTCTCCACTGGAGTAAGCCTGGGTGGGATAGAAAGGGCCAGAACCCCCAGAATATGACACAGCTATATGACATCGCTACATTTCCCTTGCCTTCAGCAAAATAAGTATTTAGTTTCCTATTTTCCATAAAGTTTGTTGGGAAACTGCAGTGGTTTGAGTTAGAAATGGCCTCCACAGCCTCGTGCATTTGAACAGTTGGTCCCCAGCACTATTGTGGGAAGCTTTCTAACCTTTAGAGGTGGGGCCTTGGTAGAGAAGTGCGTCACTGGAGGAGGGCTTTGAAAGCTTATCACTGCTCCACTTCTCTCTTTCCTGCTGGCCACTGAAGATGTGATCCTTCAGCTTCTGGCTGCCATGCCTCTCCTACCTACGGCCTTTCTGGATCTTTAAGCCAAAATGAACTCTTTGATAAGTCACTTTTAGTCATGATGTTTTAACACAGCAATAAAAAGTAACTACTGCAGAACCATGAAAGCAAATTTGCATAAAGCCTCAGAAGTCTTATATTTTACCTTCTAAAAACTGCATGATATTTTTGCCTTTCAAACTGGCACAGCTTATAAAGTGATGCCACGCCCAATCTTCTTGAAGATTTAGAGTACTCAAAATTGTGCACCTAAGAAAATAAAGAAACAGTTTTTGCTCATGAAACCAGTTGCAATGGCAAATCTATCTAGTCAAGCTTGCAAAGTAGTGGTTTTATATGTAAGCTTAACTAAAGCTTCTTAAAAGTCAACACCCAGGAGTTCTGATCCCTTCTTTTCCTGGTAAATCTTGTAATAGAGAGCTCTGACGCTCATCATTGTTCCAATGACTTTCAAACTGCATTCAAAATTAGGGACATTTTTCTTAAGAAACTTCTTTGCCTATTTGATGTTTCTCAAGCCCTTTGAATGGGAATTATGGACAGAGGGACATTTTCCATGGCTATTTCTTCAATTTTCCCTTGTAAAATCACACACACACACACACACACACACACACACACACACACACAAACACAGTGAGCTGGAAATTAAGCCAGCTGCATAACCATGTCTTTTATGAGTCCAGATAAATAGCACTTCCCAATCATGCTACTCTACATGTTTGATTACTTTAACATAGTTCTTTCACCCTGAAATGGCCTTTCTCCGCCAAGGGCCTGTCCTTTCTCCACCAAGGGCCTCTCAACTTCCTTTAGGGCATAATGTGTTTCCTGTTACCACTCAAGTTTACTGAAGTACTCTAAAGACTCTGATTTTTTACTGCACTGTTTATCTTCGTATTGTGTGAGTAGTGGTCTCTCAGGTCTATGACCAGCTCCTTCAAAGAAAAGACCAAGTATTGGGAATATCTGTGGGTTCATTGACTATCAAAGTGTCTTGCTTGCACTATGGTTGTTCGGTGAGTGAGAGAATGAATACCATAGGCAATTCACACAAATACCCCAGAGTCTTGTTCCCCTCTCCATATTATGGAAACTCTTGACTCAATTAAAATCCCTCTTAACAGGCCTGTTTCCTATTCAAAGCAATTGCCATCTCAAGAGAAACTAGTCTCTTTGTTTCCCTCCTCAGGATATAGATATAGAGAGAAATAGAAATACACAACTGTGTATCACATAGCATTTCATCCAGTAATGGGCACCACAGGACAGTATTTCCGTAAGTTATACCATGTAGTCACACCACCGTAACTGTGGTTTGGGTACGAATGCTATGGTACTTACACAATAACACAAAACAAGCAGTTCTCAGTAAATGCTGTTCAGGAGTATATGGCTGTTTATCAGTGTAAAGATGAAGAAGATTAGAAAAACTAAGCCATTGTTTCTATGGTTTAAAAAAATGCATTAAAAGAGCCAGTGAGTAGAGTCAGGGCTCTTTTGCATGCAAATACAAAGGTTGATCATAGTTCCTATTAAGGCTATTTCCCCAGAGACACACCTGAGGTTTTGTGAATTACTTTTGAAATTGCTAACCTGACTTAGCCCTACACTGTTAAATATCCTTTTTTTAAAAAAAGAAAAAAAAAAAGAAAGAAAGAAAATTTATAGAACAAGGTTGGCATTCTGGTCAAAATTTGCAGAGTGGCTGCTTCTTAGTTGCCTTGAGGCAATCAGTCTTGAACCTCAATCAAATGGTGACAGGTTTTTGTAGGAATTCACACTCCATATCTCAAGATGCCCTCTGACGGGCTGCCTGTCTCAAAGTCATCAGCAAACCCATTCAGTCTTGTGGGCCCTGAGCTCAGCTGACATTAGCTAACACTTTGATGCTCATCAAATGGAATTTTTAATTAATAAGAGTTTCGATTGAAAGAACGCCTGAAATCTATGTATTAGGCACCATCCTGGACCCTAAAATCTCAGCTAACTTCAGTGCTGCTGATTGAGTATGGTATCATTGCCACAAAGAAACCAAGGCCCTCCAAAGAGATGCACCTGGCCTAAACTTAACCAACTCGTGACTGAGAAATCTGTATAGGGGTCTGTCTGACCCACCAAAGTCTACCATCCACCAAGTCACCTTTGCAAACTTTGGACACTTAAAGGCTGTTTTCTGTTTCTGTGTGAAATGAACAAAAAAATGAATCCCCAAACACACACATAAAATATAAAGTCTACAACTTCTATGAGTTCATGACTGTTTTTGTTATTGCTATTCTATTTTCACTTTTTGAAAGGTAGCACACAGAGTAATGGGTTTCACTAAGACATACGTACATACACACATACGTACATATGTACACACGTACATGCAAAAATGCAAGACTGTACTTGCTTCTTAGACAACCTCTCTCCCACTGCTTTCTCCAACCTCCCGTATTGTTGCTGGTCCCCTCCCTCCACCTTCTTACAATTCATTCATATTTTAATATTAACTTCCTCCAGACAGAAAAGCAAGCTGACTTGGACATAATAAATAGCTAGATTTAGTTAGTGTGTTTCCTCAACTGTAATGTGTACTGTTGATTTAATAAAAACTTACTGGTAGGAAATTCAATCAGCTGTCAGGGTGATTTTGAAATTAGTTATAGATTAATATATGTGTCCAAGCATCAAGAAAATGGGGCGGACTTAGCAGGCCTTCAATTTGCAAACCTGTCTTTGCGCTCCTTCACAGCATGGACTTCATTTCTTTCATTGTGAATTCTAAATACGTAATTGTGAGGTAAATGTGGAAATGAATAAAAATTTCTGGAGTAATTTTATCCCACGAATTAAATTACTTTTAACAGAATTGAACACAAACATAAATTTTAACTAATTCTGCAAGCGTACTGAAACAATTCCTGCTAATTTATATCTGTACTACATTTGGTGACTGTCGGGCATTTTTATTTGAACCATTCTGGTGGATATAAATGATACCCCTTTGTGCATTAAGTTTACATTTTCCTGATTACCAGTGTGATGCTGAAGTCCTTTTCATTAATTCTTTAATATTCTTCTGTGGATTGTTCACGTAAGTCTTTTGTCTGTTTCTCATTTGTATTTCTCCATTGATGGGAAACCTGCTGATTGTAGATGAGTCTTTTCTCTATCATGTGCACTAAGAATTATTTCTCCAGATCTACAATTCCTTCATCAGTTCTTTCAGTCCTTGCCCAAGATGTCTTGGTAAACAAGCTGTTCATGCTAAGAAGGTTTATTTTGTGGTATTTTGTTTCCATAACCCATGCTTTTTGCCCTAAGAAATCTGTGCTCACTGTAAGCAGTCTTTTTTTTTTTTTTTTTTTGATCTTCTTCAACACTTTTCACAGTTCAATTTGTTAAATTCAAGGTCATGATGTGTTTCAAATTGATGTCTATTTGCAATTAAATAAAACTTATGATAATTTTACTTATGTTAGAGGTTCATGTTCTCCAATCAATTCCCACTGCCTGGATACCTTGACATAAAAAGCAGTTGGCTGCATACATATGATTATTTCTGGATCCTATTAGATTTTGTATTGATCTACTTAATTTGGTTTGGATATTTGTATCTTAGTAACAGACCCTAAAATAAGGTACTGAATATCTTTCCCTTGGTTCTTTTTCAAGATAGCTTTTGGCTGTGCTGGATTCTTTGCATTTCAATATAAATTTCAGAGTTTGTCAATTTCTTCAAAAGAGTTTAGGAGTTAGAGTTAGGGTTAGGTTAAGAGTTTATTGTTGGAGCTAGAGAGTTGGCTCAGTGGTTAAGAGCACTGACTGCTCTTCCAGAAGACCCAGGTTCAATTCCCAACACCCACAGGGCAGCTCACAACTGTCTGTAACTGCAAGATCTGACACCCTCACACAGATACACATGCAGGCAAAAAAAAAAAAAAAATCAATGCACATCTAATTAATTAATTGACTGTTTATTGTTGGGTTAAGAATATATATTTCCTGAGTAGAACACTTTTCTAACATGTGCAAGGACCTGTGTTCAACGTCCAATACCACATATGCACAAAAATAAATTTGCGGGCATATGATTGAGATTCATTTGAATATGGAGATAAATTCGCTATATAGTTCACACTGCCTGGAACTCATTACATAGACCAACCTGGAGTCTACCTCACTGAAATCCTCCTACCTCAGTGTCTGAGGTGCCAGGATTAGAGACATAACACCTGGCTGCAGCATCTTAACAATACTGAGTCTCCCAATACACACACATTATTTTTGTTTTTCTATTCAATGTTTTGTAACATTTTTATAAAAATATCAGTGTTTTATAAAAAGTGCAGTATCTTGCCCATTTTTCATCTGTCTCATTCTTAGGTGTTTGAGCTTTTTAGTGTTACCACAAAGAATATTTCTCAGTTTCTGATTTCTAACTACTGCTAATATGCAAATAATTTGATTTGTTAGTCTGTGTCAATCTGATACACCCAAGTTTGTCTAAATTCAATTATTAGTTCTTATGAGCCTTTAATAAATTATGCAGAGTCTTCCTCAATCGTGATCACAGTAATCTGTCAATCAAAACAGCTTTACTTCTTCTTGTCAAATCAAATTCCTTTCTTCCTCTTTTCCATGCTAGTTAGAACAGTACAACCAATGTTGGATTTAAGGGAAGGATATGAACCAGAAGCTTCTGATCCATCTGTTGGTCAGGTTACAGACATTTCACTCTAGTGTTTGTTTCCAGAGAAAATTTTGATAAAGAATAGGTAAGTGACCTTTATAATAAGTGATTAAATGGCTATTTCTATTCTTAGTCTTAAGACTCAAAATTCAAGGTCATTGATGTTCATTAATTTCATCCAGTACTTTATGTGCTCTTCTAAGAAGAAAACAAAAGATCATGAGGAACATTCAGAATCAAAGACCTTAATACAAAATTTGGAGCTATGTCAAGAATAAATCCCAAGGCAAAAGTGATTAAATATTAAAATATCTCTGGATAATATTGAACAAAATTCCTACGTAGTTAGTAAGAATCTGGCAACTCAGGGGGATCAGGATCTGTCCCTGGTGCCTGGGCAGGCTTCTAGAACCCAGTACATGTGGTGTGGCACCTTGCACAGCCTTGGTGCAGTGGGGAGGTGCTTGGACCTGCCTAGGCTCAGTATGCCGGGCTCTGCTGACTCTCTATGAGAGACCTGGATTTGGGGCATGTGGGGATGCGGAGTGGCTTGGGAGAGAGGGCTGGCGGTGGGAGGAGGGAGGAGGAGGGGTCTGGGGGTGGTGTATATGGAGTGAGTAGAAAATTTCTTAAAAAAGAAAAATGAAAAAAAAAAAAGAATCTTGCAACTCATCTGAGTGAGATGTGAGATTTCTAATTCAGTGTAAGTGAAGCAATCCTTCCCAAGTAACTTTCCACTGGAATTTATCAGTGTAAAACTCTATATTTTATTGCTACCTGAACACCACCACAGAGATATCATACTACTCCCCCCACCCAAATTCATTATCTGGTGATACTTCTTAATTCAATTCCCCACTTTTTTAATCATTTCACATTTCCAGAAATTCAATTAACCTATTTAACTAAATGGTTCTGAAGTTTTGCCTAAAGATTATGTCTCTTCATAGCTTGACAATTGGAAAAAGTGCTTTCTCTTGATGAAATGAAATGAAACAGATCATGATTATTCTGTGCCTTGGATGCATATGACTTTATCACTCAAACCAAAATGAACAGGGAGGCCTTTTCCCTGACCTAGTAAGGCTGCATTATGTTATTGGGTAAGCTACCAAAATCCTTTTGTGAGCTCAAAGAAAGGTCAATATTCTTAGAATTAAAATATTTCCAGTTATGCCAGCACCACTTGTTGAAGATGTTTTCTTTGTTCCATTGTACAGTTTTGGCTTCTTTGTCAAAAATCAGATGTTTTCTTTCTGGAGGACCTAAAATGCACATGGAGGGTGGAAGTTGAATTAATCTCTGAAGCTATGATCTAACTCTGCGGCTTTATCTCTTGCTTAATTAATAATCAATTAATGATAGCCAGGGAGACAGAATGCAACAGAATAAAAGAATATTAGATAGGAATTAACTATGGATGACCAGGACAAGTTTTTGAATTAGAAAAACATCTGGAGGAACCTGGATCTAGGACAAGCAGAGGGAGGCGACTCCTCACCACATTCTTCCTTACATCCCAGAATGGGTGGAGGGGCCATAAAAATGAGCACAAAAAGCACAGAGGCTCCTGTTTGTCTCTGGAGGAAGATTGTAGGAGAAAGATAAACTTGCTGCCTGTAAAAGCTGACCTACACAGGTCACATTGACTGTTCTCCTCACTAACAAATAAATCATCATGACCAAATTAGTGCTTCAGTGGAGAGCTAAGGTATTTACAGGTCATTGTGAAGGAGAAATAAGATGACTTGTTTCTAGAGGATTTCACCAACATGCCCTCCTACCCCCCTGCTGTATTTCTCTTATTTCTGACCTTTAATAACTACATTCAATTTATTTCTATGAGTTAGAATGGTTTTCACACTTTAATGATTCGTGAAGAATGGGATGGTCTCTGGCCCTCACGATGTGAGTATGACTTATATCTGATGCTATTTGAACTTGTGCACATATCAGCCAGGTACAAGATTTTTGTTCTTACAGCTCACAAAAGTAAAAGTAAATATTTGTGCAACCTAAATTAAGTTAAATGAAATGATCAGACAATAAAAATAAAATGTATACCATTGGTATAATTATATAGAAATTCATTTCAAGCCAAAAAAAAAAAAAAAAAAAAAAGCCTCAGGAGCATAGACTCCCACCCAGCACAAGTTCTTTTGAGCTCAGTGAGCCTGAAGCGTTGGACGATGAATACAATTTCAATTATGTTACAATTTATCATTTTTAATTTCTCTTGAAGCACCTTCATTGACGTTCATTTCCCACTCTTCCAGGCTAGCAGCAGAAATCAAACCTTGATCTTCCAGAATATGATCCCCTGCACTGGTGGCAGAGGACATTCCCTTGAGCAAATGCCTCAGGAAGGCAGGGTGATAGACCCAGCTCTCAAATGTCAATTGTCCCTGAAATGGTTGTCATTCCTTTCTGCTTGATGCCAAACAGGCTGTCATCCCTGCCTCATGTTTTCAGACAGACGAATCCTTTGTGAGGCAGGCTTTGGTTCTATTTCTGCCTTTCTCAGGCCCTCTTCTTAGGGACACACCTCACAGCAGCGCTACCATGAAGGCAGACACGGGATCCCCTACTCTGGGAACCCAGAGAACCCTCCTGTGGCATCAACTGGACCTGCAATAACACTCAGCAGCTGTCTGTCACCTCAGAGAGCCCAAAGGGTCTTAAGGTTTAGGCCCTAAGCTGTAACCTGAAGAAAACATCAAGAGTATAACACAGGGAGAGGAAAGACCAAGGCTCAAACTAAATAAATAGAATGAAAAAGCTCAAACTAAGAACATCCTGTAGCAGGCATCCTCTACCCACACCCCACTTCCAGTCTTTGGTAGCATGACTCGCCATTCTGAATTCCCAGTTATGTGTCTTTAAAATTAATAGCGCAAGCATCTAAAGCAAATAATTCTAGTAATACAGGTAATCATCCTGACATCGTATAGAAGCTCAGAAATTCCAACTATTGTCTTTGTTGCCTATGATCCTTTTTAAAGCTAATATTTAGCCAGTCAGTCAGCAGAATTTACTAAGAAAGGAGGAGCTGGAAACAATACATGGCATTACCTCTTTGCCTTCAAATTTGAGAGGTGTAGAATGAACCCCAAATTAAAAAGACCTGGGTTGTTGCCCTGGTTTCCACAATGTGTTAGCTGTCCTTCAGAACACTTGACCCCACGCCCCTCCCCACCCCCCCCCACACACCCCCCACACCTCCCCACACCCCCCACACCCCCCCACACCCCCCCACCCCCTCCCACCCCCCTCCCACAAGTATCACAGCATGCCTCCATAAAACACTGATACTGTTTTCTGTTAGGCTTAGCTCACGGGCAACCATAAAGCAACATACTAGATTTTAGGACATCAATAAACCTACAGGATAACTGATGATTTTCAAAATCAAAATAACATCTCCTGCAGTTCCATCACTGGACAGAGGACAAAGCAGAATCCCAGAGTCTTTATCGTTAGTCAAACGGCACACAGTCAAAGCCGGGGACTGTGCTAAGCACCTCCGTCCAAGATGAGTGGCAGCCATTAGTTCTCCCTTCCTCTCCACTGTCCCTCATGTCCCTAAGGACACCTCAAAGCACTTCTGCTACCCCTGCACTCTTGCTCAAGATGCCGAGGGGGTGGCATGGTCTGAAAGCAAGCAGGGTTTACTGTCAGGGAAGGTTTCCTAAAAATGAACTCCCAGGGCGGGTGCCCCACAGACAACAGCACCCTTCTTTTAGTTCCTTGTCTGGTCCCATTGTTATGAGGATAGCCATAAAGTCCACAAGCACTTAACACTTCCTAGGAATGCCTTCCAGGGCTCCCCACCCTCCAAAGCTGCCTAACAAGGCTAATTAGTAACCCAACCATAGACCCTTCACTCCAGGTCTTCAGAGAGCCAGGCATGTTATGACTTGACCAGTTGTTTCCTGCTTTTTATGGGGTGGATTATTTTGGTTAGTTCAATAATACCCCCAAACACCTCTGCCCACTCTGGGCAGTTCCACCCTAGCTCATCCACAGACTCTGTTTATAGGAGAAAGTTTTACTCTTGGTTCCTTCCACTTGGAGCACTTTTTGGAAAGACTGGGCTCATAAAAAGATCTACAGTTCTTCTTGGCCTTATCATGACCTGAACATCTTGTTAACAAATACCCTGTTAATGTTTTGACCACAAGGACTAATGTGCTTAGGCTTGACAGTGTTGCCAGAGCAATCCCTGCTCCTAAAAAGGGAAAGTTTTAATTCTATTTTCAAAATAAGTCATCTTACCCCTGCTATATTAGGAAATGTCATCAATCAGTCCAAGACGCCTGCAGTACATGGGTGTGAGAGTGTAGAAGCTGGGGGGAAGGGTGTGTGGATTCTCTTGCTATTTCAGCCTCTTAGAGTCACAAGTATCACTACTCGGTAGGGAGCACGTGAAGCCCTTTATATGTGGGGTACAACAGTCCCAGTTGAAACAGTTCTGTTTTCGTTGTTGTTGTTGTTGTTGTAATTAGTATTTTCCTTGCTGAGGGTCAAACCCAGGACCTGAAACAAGCTAAGCAGCACTCTATCATTAAGCTGCATCCTCAACCCAGAGACTGGCTTTTTAATTGTAGAACATGTAAATGCAATCTCAAAAGATACAGCCAACAAGATATTCACTGATGAGTTGGGAATTGAAAAATGACTAAGGTGATACAAGGGTCGAAGACAGAGTTTCTATTCTTCTCCTTGCCAAAGCTCTCTTCAGCTCAGAACACCTCAATACAGAATCCAAACCCTGATTCCACTAAGAGTGAATCTTCAAAGCCATCTTCCTACCTTCACCAAGGATGAAGGCCGTGATTCTGCATCAAAGGGAAGGCATTCTTTTTTAGTCGACCAGCTTGGCCAAAGAAGGAGCTTAACACCTGGAACATGAGGAGCAGGCTTAGGCAGCCACAGACCCCACAGACAAAGATGACAAAAAGAAAATGCTAAAAGCAAAACATTGGAGTCTTCACCAATTAAACCCCATGACCCAAAGCCCAGCAATCCTGTGCTCGACTCTGAGAGGTAGGGAAAGTCCAAATTCCAGCAGAAAAGGCTACTGGGAAACTCACTGACCGTGAGAACTGTCTACATCTGCTTGCTTTTCAATATGTTTTCCTACCCCAAGTCCTCTGCTGAAGTGAATGGCTGTCCAAAGATGTGACTTGCTATAGCAGATCGTATTCTTTGTCCCCAAGTGTTGACAAAAAGTTATTACAGGAAAGGGATCCATAAAAGAAATAAAGGAAAGATAATGTGAACTCTGGCTCAGGAAGCTGTTCCAACTGTCTCAATTCTGCAAACAGGTCAGGTCTAAGAAGACATCAATCTGGCAGAAAGCTGACATACTTCCCAGCCTTGGGAAACACCTGCTTGCCACCCCAGAGCCAGCATGGCTGACACTCTCTCTTGTTAATGGCTGCAATCACAGCCTCATCTGAACAATAGTACTCTTCTCTAGTAGGTCAGAGTTCACTGGGGCAATTTACATTCCTGACCTTTTCAAGCAAATTCTTCTTACTCCTCATCCAACCCATTAAACTCCTTGATAAGTAGGAATTTACATTTAGGTGAAAACAACAGCTTAAAGGAACGTGAAATGCCTACATTGGACATGTCTTCATTACTGGAAGTAGCCTAATGGAGGTTGGGAAGGTTTGGGTATATTTAAGGGCATTACCAACTGGGGTAGGAAGAGGGCTAGTCGTTATCATGTGTACTTCCAAATATTATTGTTCATGGCTAGTAGAGGGAAGATAGAAATTCCAGGCAGACATTTATTATTAAGTAATAGGGACATTTCACCCAGACACTGAATCTTAATTAAAAGCGGTAGTTACAAGCGAGATTTATACAGGAGCCTTGGGGTATCTTTGAAAAACAGTAAATACTTTCTCAAGCTCTCCTGTTTTCAGAGGCTAGATCCCCAGAAACTCCGTGATCACCAAAGCCATCCAAGCCAGTGGCTTTCTGGCTCTTGTCTTGAGAGTTCAAGGTGGGTTCTTGAAAGAAATACTTTGTTATAGGGAGCTTAAGAGAAATAGAGAAGATAGAGTGCTTATGCAGTGGGAGAAGTCCCTGGAAGTGGGGGACCATTGAGCATCACTACCTTGGAGTTACTAAGGCTTTTCGAACTAAAGAAAAGAAGCGGGAGATGAGCTCACCAGTCCAGTTCCCATCAAGGGTCTGACGGTGCATTGCATTTAGGATGATTTCCTGGAAAAGGGTACTTTACTACTTCAGGGGAATTGAGATAAGGAAAAACCAGACTCCCTCTGGCATCTCCATCCTCTAGCCATGACGGAACCAGAGACGTTTTCATCTCAAACACTTCTGGCATCTCTGGCCTTGTGCAAAGATGAGGCTGACTACAGGCCCATTGGACATTTCTGGTGTTAACTCCAAAAAAAAAGCAGTCACTTTTCTTTGGGGTCTTTTTACCCTAAACTGCCCAGCCAGTCTCTCCTTCCCATTTCCATTAATGTCATTTCTGTTATTAACCTTACAGAAAGAACTGGACAAATAACCCAGGACAAGATTCCAACAACATCAAGCAGTAAATGCGTTATGTGTTTGCAGCTGAGGTAATCATTAAAATATTCCTTAAAGGAGAAAGAAAACCTCGTCCTTCCAAATGTGTGTCCTATTTATGGAACAATAAGGAGCTCAAATGTTTTTAAAAAAATTGTATTCTTGTAAATACTTATTACGTAAATAATAAAACATAAAGTAAAATATAATTTGTTTGAAAATTTCTAAACAAAAGATTTTACTGTTCAGGGAATACCCTTTGCGCTTTCCACTATTAAATTAAGTTCTGTAATTAGTTGGGCTTTGTCATGCAAGCCATGTTCCTATTACATGAAAAGACAATGGGACAGAACTTTAACAGTCAGATTAAGACAAGCAAGTCCCAGGACTCCTAAACTCTGGAACAGTGTGGCCAATGGCTGGAGCATCAGATGATCCGTCTCAGGCTCCTCTTGCTGCATGAGTATGTGAATGTTGAATGAAAATAGACAGGCACTTAGCAGTTTTGCAATTGTGTTAAAAGCATATGTATCAGCCTCACTTCCATAAGCTACAGGTCTGACCCAGACTTAGTAGGATTTCTAGATTAACCAATTTAAGACATACATACTGTGTATGGCTTAGACTTTAAGAAAAAGTTATTGGTTCATTGTATGTAATAGTTACCCATCTGGAATAAATTCTGGTTTGAGTGCTATAAGATATACGTGTGTGTGTGTGTGTGTGTGTGTGTGTGTGTGTGTGTGTGTGTGTGCGCTTATGGGAGGGTATTCATGTGCTTGAACGCACAGGCCAGAGATCAAGCTCTGATATCATTTCTTAGGAGCTGTCCACCTTTTTTCTTTTGACACAGGGTCTCCCACTGTCCTGGAGCTCACTGATAAGGAAATCTGGCTGGTCAAGGAGCACTACGTATCCATCTGTTTTTATCTCCCCAGCGAGCAGATTGTAAACAAATGTCCCTGTGTCCAGCCTTTTCTCAAATGTGGATCTTGGGATTAAACTCAGGTCCTCATGTTTTCCAGGCACATGTATTTTCTTATTTTAATGAGTATTCAAAGTAGGTAGTCTGGGCAGATCACCCAAGAGGATCAAATAAAATATTTGTAAAATATAACTTCATAAATCAGTAATCAATAAAATAATTAATTTTATTATCTGTCTTTTTATACAGTTTTCTCCCTTAATTATTAAGAAAAATTCAATTATAGTTAAATTTGACAGTGTTTGTATTCCATACTTCATGAAAGACAAACTGTTCAGTTGTTAATTGCTTGAGTTTTGAGTGGCTTTGAGGGGCTTGTTTTCCATGAACTGTCTTATAATTCATTACCCTCTGCAATGGATAAAATCTGTATTTAGTCTTCCAATTTTCCATCTAAAGACATCTACTCTGGGTCTTGGGTTAACTTACTAACTAGTACTGTCATATTTGATCTTTTTTTATAAACAGTTGGTTTGGAAAGAAATGAAAGATTAAAAATCACACTGTGAAATGAAAAGCCAGTCAAAGGGAAAGAGACCAGGAAATATAAGGTGTTAGGGGTCAAGTGAAAGTTGGTTCTAAAAAGAGAGCCAGGTACACACTGTCACCTGCTGCTGACATGACACTGGGGGCTTTTGTTCAAGCAAAGCATGGGTGTGGGTTTCTCTTTCAAATTCCATTTAAACAACAGTAATGAAATTTGAAAACATACGAATATACGTAGTCAAAGAGAAGAGAGTCTGGGAACAAGTGTAGGTAAGCTGCTTCAATGAAATTATGAAAAATAGAATATTGTACATCTCACTTAGCTGAGAAAAGACAGCCCCAGGAACTCACAACAGGGTGGTAGATGTGTACAAGAAACAACAAGTTTTACTATGGAGCCCTAAAAGGAATCAATATTTTAAGACAACTCAAAAGGTAAGGAAGCTGATAAAGAAAGAGCTTGTTGAAAATGTGTATGAGGACAAATAAGTTGTTCCTGGTCGCTTCACAGTACCACATACCCTAGGTTGCCTCCACCTTTACCCTAATACAGGGCTTTTGAAATTATTCCCATTCACAATCATTTTCACCCGGTTGATTTTTACCCACATGTATGATATATAAAATATACAAGAACCAACATATATAGACACATATATAAAATAAGTATACAAATCAGACATTTAATGATGACAAATCATAATTTTATTTTAAAACAATTATTTGGAATACATACAGTTTTACATTTACAAAAGATTAAAGAAAATCTGTGAATCTGTGTGCTGATTATTTTTATATAAAGAAGTAAATCTCAGCTGAATATTTGATACTGTGGGACATGTTTTTCAGAGATTTCCAATATTTTTTATTTTATGATCATCAATGTTAAGAAAACATCTTTGAGTAAATACATAGTACAAATGGCAGAGGTATGTTTACCAGGACCATTGTTGGAAATCCTGTCCCAATGTTATGCCAAAATCTATGTAATTGATTTTTTTTTAATTCAAGTCAACAACTTAAACAGTTTTTAAATCCAGCAATTTAACACACTATAATGTAAAGGTCAAATAAGTGTCTCTGATAGACATGCTGAGAGATGAATGTAGAAAAACATTACATTACTATTTTCCACAATTAAACCACCAGGTTTCCATAAGAGCAGAAAAGCTGGTATAGTAAGAATACTGTGATTCAAAACACATAATACCTTAAATTGAGCAAAATTGCTTAAGAATGCATGTGTTGGTGTCACACGGCATGGTGGTGTGTGCAGTACAAAGTGCTGTGCTGTGTTCAGAGCCCAGGCAATATGTTCTGGTGGAAGATCCACCTCAACTCCCCTTCCCCATCTCTTTCCCCAAACCCGCCCCTTCAAAGCTGGCCAAACACAGCTCCTCCCCCAGAGAGGCTCAAGACCACTCCCACGGGGTATTTAAGCTGCATCCCAGAAAACAGACACATGGTTTTTGGGTCTCCCGTCCTAGTCTCCTCTCTGGGAGGCTGGAGAATCACCCAGAATGCTTTACCTATTCAACTGGAGCTTTTTCTAATACAGTCTGATTTGGTCTGATTTGGATCGCTGAGACGGTAGAAAAGCTTATGGGGATGCAAAACAATGTATCACTAATGAAGTCGAGTGATGTAATACAGGCAAGTACTGTCAGAAACACCTCACAGTCAGTATGTGCTTGATTTTTTTTTTTATTAAGTTTTGATTGTTGTCTGTTAGGAAATCTTTCAATGTTACCAAAATTTCTATGGTCCTCATATTTAATCATAGGACCCTATACAGGGTTGTAACACATAATTTCTGAAGCCTTGGCCTACTGAAAATAACAGTGAAGAGAATTTCTGAGATTGTTTGAAACAGAGCTCAATAGAGTTCCCAGTGGAAGTGAAACTGAGGGTGAGGTTCCACACTAAAAGACTATTACACCAAAATGTTTACAGCGCCAGAAGAACACTTAGCCCTATCCTCCAGTGACATTACAGAAAGCTGCTCATGAGGCTTATTCTTACCATCCAGGGCAAAATGGGCTGAGTCCTGGGAGAAGATCTGCCAAAGAAACAACTGGTTTCCTCTGTTTATCTACCTTGTGATTAAAAACCAAACAAGACATCCACAAAACACATTCTCCATCTCCCAATAAATTCTATTTTCAAGTAAGATCAGTTAGAAAGCCTTGGACAGAAGTTGGATTCTAAAATAAACAAACAAAATAAGTATAATTTAGAAGAAGCACATATACTATATGGAGAAAAAAAAAGCCATCACAGCTTTGATTCCCTAAGATACAGACCCTGAAATTGACTTGAGCATACAAAGTGTTTGCTAGGGCTGGTCTGTAGAGGAGACGAAAGCAAGAATAAACAAGTCAAGAAAGAAGCCAAATACCAATCTAACTTCATCACAGATTCTGCTTCCTTCTCTGTCCCCAGAACAGCCCTTCAGAATCAGACCAAGTTGGCTCAAGATGGCTGAGGACTCATGGCCCTTGCATCTTTAGATATGGGTGTCACCAAAAGAAAGGTGGCCATGAGAAATGAGTTCTTCTCTAAAGGATGAGCATCAAATATCTATCATAAACCCTTTATAGAGAAACTAATGAATACATCCAGAGGACCAAAGGCGTTACTTCATCCAGTGAAACAAGGCAAGAAATAATGTTAGTGTTTCAATGTGGAGAATTCTAAGAATGGAACAGGGCTCTTGAAATGTAAAAGGATATTTGAATTTTTAAATTTCACAGATGAGGCAGAAGACACACCAAAAAACCATACAGTTAAATTAGAGATTTAGGGAACAGTTTAGACAATTCTAATTGAGGAAGGTATCTAACTAGTA
Source organism: Onychomys torridus (assembly GCF_903995425.1). NCBI lineage: Eukaryota > Metazoa > Chordata > Mammalia > Rodentia > Cricetidae > Onychomys > Onychomys torridus. The sequence goes on along the minus strand of NC_050461.1, from coordinate 25,329,819 downwards.
GGAACTTCTAGAAAGAAAGGCAGTTAAAATGAAGGTAATACAGAATCATGTGTCTAACAAGAAAATAACACATACAATAACCACAGAAAACACTGTGGGCTGGAAAGTTCCATACGATCTCGAGTATAGTAAACAATGGGGTAAAGAGCATATTGGAAATGAATTTCAAAACACTAGAAACAAAGAGATCTTAAAAGCTTCCAAAGAGAAAGGAGGAAATCCCACGTGTGGGGTTAACACTGAAAACAGCTTTGGACTTTTACTTCCAAAGAGCAAAAAATGAGAGTGAGGTGACATCTTCAAAATCCTCAGGGAAAACGATTTCCATTCAAAGTGCCATACCTAGGAAAGCTTTCAGACATAGTGAAGGTGGAAACACATGTTTTTTCCTACTTAGCTTTCTTAAAAGGTAACTGAAGGATAAATCACAGAGAAAAGAGGAGGAGGAGGCGGAGGACAGGATGAGGAGGAGGATACCAGAAAAAATAAGTTCAAAAACAAAAGCAAAACAGTCAAAGATGAAGAAAATCCTACTTCTCCCATTGGAGAGAAGACGCAAACTAAAAGATTAGCAATGGGTGTCCAGAGTGACCTGCTTAACATGAGGCACGCTAAAAATAGCAAGTATGTCTAAAAGTTGAGGAAATGGGAAGTGTATGTCAATGGTATGAAAAGAGTCACTGAACCTGGGGTCTTTCATTTGAAAGATGAAATGACAGAATGTGTCTAAAGCTTAATCACACGAATGTAAGGAAGAACAGTGTGGGGCTGGAGAGATGGCTCAGGGTTTAAGAGCACTGGCTGTTCTTCCAGAGGTCCTGAGTTCAATTCCTAACAACCACACGGTGGTTCACAACCATCCGTAATGAGATCTGGCACTGTCTCCTAATGTGCATGCATAGGCAGGCAGGCAGACAGACAGACTGGAAGGAGAGAGAGAGAGAGAGAGAGAGAGAGAGAGAGAGAGAGAGAGAGAGAGAGAGAGAGAAAGAAAGAAAGAAAGAAAGAAAGAAAGAAAGAAAGAAAGAAGAAAGAAAAGCAGTGTGAACATGCTTTTTGGATATCTTTTTAGAAGTTTTATCATGATAAAAGAAATGACTAAACAAAAGTTATAAAGTTCACAACAAGGGTTGGATGAGGCTAAAATGTGCTTCTGTCTCTCACATGAGTATTACAGTTCTATTTTCCTCTAATATGTACCTACATTGAATTAATAAAATAATACTTTAATATTTCATAATAATGATTGCATCCAGTTCCTTTGAACATTTGCTTTCATAATGCTATCGTTTAATCCTCTTGTTCATGTCTGTTTTATAATACCTGGGAGATAAAAAGATACAATAAGTCAATGGTGTTTACACTAGGATCTCCTTTAATGATTTAATTCCATTTTTTTCATAGTTACTGATTTTCCAGTCTTTGGTAAAATACAATGACTTTAATTCATTTGGGTCATTCTACATTTTTCTCAGCTCACATTTCTTCGACCACCATTAAAACAGGAAGCAGGAACCCCTAGCACCCAGATGAGTCCCTTTAATTTTCATTTCCTTGTGAGTTGTTCTACATCTAACCTGGATGTATGGATTAAGGGTTGAAGGATGGTCATGCACCCCCACTATAATTGATGTTGATTGCAGTAAGTGTGTGCTCCTCATACATCAGGCTGTCACCTACTGTCACCCTCCCAGAGTAAACAATGAAAAAGAAGCATTTTTACAATCCCTTTAATAGGCTTCTTGTTCATTCATTTCATAGAAAGAAACTATGGCTGATTTGTGAAAATAAACTATCCACACTCTTCTTACAGTGATCCATCAAGGAAACCATCGCAAGGGTTCCATGAACCTCTGATTCTTTTTACTTTTTATAGGGAAGCAAGAAAGACCCATGTGAAGAAAAGGCTCTTGTCTGCATTCTTGAGATGTCTTTTTACCCACTGGTCACAGGGGATTTTCAAAGTTCTTTAAATTGTACATTGTTATGAAAGTGTAAGGTTCCTTTTTTTTTTTTTCAAGATAACTCACCACCGCCCTTAAGTGGCCAATTGGATGAATTTCTTATTTCCAGAGATGAGTTGTAGTTTTCTTCTAAGAACTGTACAGTCATATCTAATGTCTGCTGCATTGCATTCTGATTTCATTAACAAATGTATCAGCCTTAGTGGTGACAGGGCTGATTACAGTGAATGGCACTGTATTTTGGCTCCTGTAGTTAACCAGAGGCTCCTGGTATTTCACAGTGCTCGCCACCTCAGAATTCTTTCTAAGACTTCATCCCCACACCATAGTGTCTACTTACATCAAATCTTGTAGCAGTTGATTTTATTTTCACACGGACAGAGTTGTTCGTTCCTGCTTCCTGAAGAAGCTGACCTTTTGGTGATGACATATCACAGGCCCAAAACTGCTTCATAATTTCATTTCCTAGGCAAAACTGAGCACTTGGGTTTCCTCGGTTCAGCTGTGAGGAGGAAGGGCAAAGGTAACAGAGACTTCATTTTTCAATGCTAGGGGTTGCACCCAGGACCTGGCATGTGTGAAGCAAGTACTCCAGTTCTGGAGGCGACTTTTCTTTTGTAAATATTTATTTTTATTATCTTTAGTTATGTGCATATTGTTGGGGCATGTAGATGAGTACCAGAGTCCAACGAGGCCAGCAGTGTCACAGCCCCATGGAGCTGAAGTTATCGTGTAGGTGGTTGTGAGTTGCCTAAAGTAGTTACCAAGGTGCTGATGCCAGATCTTCTGCAAGATAATGTGTGCTCTTAACCTCTGAGCTGTCTCTCCAGCCTCCCAGAGCCTGCTTTTCTGAAGAACAATGAGCATTGTCAGAGTTGTGTGTCGTTAGATTATCTTGGGAGCATTCCATTCCAAAACTTCATTTCAATAGACACTTGGAAAAGTCAGTTTTAAGTCACCAAGGTGAACTTTAGTTCTAATCATTTGCAGAGTAAGCTACACCAACAAGGACAGCTGCAGAGTATTAAATCGAATAGAAACATATCCATTGATGTCCATATTTTTAATGGTAGCGTCTTCCATTCGTGTGTTGTGTGCACAGGTGGTGAGGTAGGGGTGAACACATCCATGTGGAGTGCAGGGCATGGAATCAGGTGTCTTTTGACTCTTTCTACCCTGTTTCCTGAAACTGGGCCCCTCACTGAACCTGGAACTTACTGAATGAGCTAGACTGTCTGAGCATCCAGACCCTGAGATTCTCTCATCTCCACCCCCCAGTATTGGGATTACATCTGAGCACCACACACAGCTTTTGTACATGCGTGCTTGGGATTTGAACTCAGGTCCCCATGTTCACAGAGCAAGTACTTCAGCCGTGGGACCATCTGCTCGGTGACCTATAATCCCTTCTGTGCCCCGTTCACTCCTCAGGATACTGGAAAGATTCGGAGAACTGAGCCTCCCGGCCAGCATCACAACAAAACACAATCTAAATTAAAAGCTCTATTGCTTTTAATTGACTAAATAGTAAATATCTCAAGTTCTCAAGCTGATTTAAATAATCAGCTAAATCAGGTATCTGGAGAATATTTTTTAGCTTTCCCCTCCCCCTCCCCCCACAGTTCCAATCCCAAGATAAACTAATTTTTATACAAAAATAGCCTCTCTGGTATTTTGGCTCCACAACTGACTTCTCCATGAAGCCAAACCCCTAGGAATGAAAAAAAAAAAAAAAAAAAAGTCCTCACATGCACACAAATCTTCATAAACCTCTGTGTAACAAAGGGGTAAGTGTGTAGAGATATAGAGGCTGTTGGGTACTCTCATCCCCAAACAGATTAAATGACAGAAGAACCTCATTCTTTGGCACCCTAGTCTGCTTCTGAATCTTACCAGTCTCTCTTGACAGGATAGGATTACTTAGGTTCAATCAGTGCTCAGAGCTAAAGTTTGGAAACAGTAGGATTGTAGATAACATAAAACAATTTTAGATACTTGTGTTCTGTTGGCTGAAGACAGTATGTTAATATTACAAGTGGGTTATTTGAAGTGACGTGGGCCAGCCACCTCCATGTCACACATACAAAAGAATCCTTTTGATGTCACATCATATAAGAGACCACTAATCTGTGTAGTAGTTACTATCATGATGAGTAAATGTGGTTGGGCCTGAAGGGCAGGACCATTCAAGCTTGGATATATGGCGAGGAAGAAGTCCTTTTAGCTACATCAAACTTTAATGACATCTTTTTATTCAGCTCAGGAGATCTATGATATCCAATGGGTCTTAATATTGTTTCTATTTTACAAGATGGGAAACTTAATTTATATTAGCATTTGGGGAATCAATATCTTGGTTTAGTTTCTGTGTGTAATGTGCTATATAGGAAAGTGTAGTTAAGAAGTGCATTACTTTGGGGATCTGGGACTGAGACAGATGTAGTTTTCCTCATTATATGGGTTGAACGCTATAATGAAATTTCCACATTTTGCTAAATTGAAGGTCACAGCAGCCAAACAGATGTCAAACAATACCAACTCAAACTTCACACCCCAAAACGTCTGGTGCCTCTTGTGAGATGTATTGTATGTAACCAGCAGAGAGTATAGATGTGTCTAAGATGATGCTGTTCTTCTGTTTTCAATGACTACAACTATTTGCATTTGAAATCCTAATTTAGATTGGAAGAACTAGATGTTGCACCCTATCTCTTCTCCCAGCCCTCCTTCAAAGTTGATCTTGGGGTCACCTCTCAGATACCTCCCCGACATGGGAGGAAAATATGTCTCCCAGATCAGTGATCCAAATTACAGAGGCCAGTCTTTGAGAAGCTGCAAATCTAGCCGGCTCCCAGTAGCAAAGATCCCAGACTAGGTATTCTGATTCTTTTTTATAAAGAAACAATAGCTCCCACCTAGTTCCTTTAACATCTATACTCTTATTTTTTCCAGATATTCTGCTGATGTAACACAGTGATGACAAGATACACCACTAGAAATTCTGCCAGGTTTCAAAACAGACATCTGAAGACAAAGGACAAACAGCAGCATTCTTCAGTTCACTGTGTGAGGCCATAGCTGCCCTAACAACATACTGAGAACTGCCGAGTTACTTTGGTCTCCATGAAAATAGCTACCAAGCATAGCTGTGTATTTAGAATAGAATTTAAAATCCTCTAATAGCCCATTTGCTTTGAAGTATCGAGTCATGGAACCGATTTTCCATATGTTCCTCACCTCTTGGTCTACTCACCAATTGACTCCTTATAGTAGGTCTGCCTGCTGCTTTGAAGGATGGATGACATTCAAGATTCCTTGGTAACCAAAGCAGGAGAACTGCTCCTACCTCCCAATAACCTCCTCATTCCTTTCATGTTCAGAGAATGGGAAAGGAGGCCAGATAGCAATGTGAGGGTGAACAAGAGCCAGAATTATAATTTATGCCTGTTATCTGAAAGAAAGGTGGAACTGGAGAGAATGTTCCATGTTACTTGGTATTTTTTTTCTCAGCATGCTAATCTCTCCTCAAGAAAGTTTGCCAAGACAAACCATCTCTTTTTCACATGAACTTCACTTCTCCCATTTGTACGTTTTGCTATGAACAGACTCCTTAAACTTAACAAGGGCAGGAGAACTCCTACTAAGAGCAATACTAGCTTCTCAAAGCCAAGAACTGTCATCAGGCTCAGTAAATGCCTGTCGGTAGCTAACTATCCCATAATGTTCATGAAGGCACAGTGAGTCCTCATGGCACTCTGATGTACCCTCATCCTCCATATTTGCTTCCTATACTGCCACCCTCTCCAGGCGTGTTCGTGTTTTTGATAGTTCTTTTCCACACTGATTTACTCTCCCCGACATCCCAACATCTCTTCCCTAGGCCTTCCTTCTGCATTCTCCCTGACTTGGACGTGTTGCAGACCAATGTTCAGCACAAGCATAGGAAGCACACAAGTCATGACACTATTCTAAGAGTACCAACCATAGCTCCTGGGGGGAGGGGGAGGGGGCCTCATTCACTTTCAGGGAGCAAACTAGATTTGAGGGCTGGGAACGACTTTCATTCATTCCAAGCTTCCCCGTCTCCACACTCAGAGCCACTTCCAGAAAAGGTCGTATAAGAAGTCCCTGTTATAGGTAATGGAATATGATGGTCCTGTGATGTGTTCACACATAAAATGATTAAGAATCACCCATCCTAAAAAATTATTCTTTGAGGGTATGTCTGGGCATCCCAGTCAGTTCTCATCTGCCGAGGTCTGACATCTTTGGGGTTGGCCATGTTCTTGGACACTCCTCCCCTCTCCATAAGCAAAACAGACTTCTGCCTCCCCCTACTACAGGGCTCTCTGTGAAAGCAAAATCATTGGGAAACGATAACAATAAAAATAGTAGATTAGTAACAGCAGCAACGAAATTGTTGGCCTTCCTCGGGTGCCTGTTGCATGATGCAAATGATTGTAGTAGAAGAGTTAATAAAGATGGGACATTTGTGGAAGAGAAGAAACTACCTATTGCTGCCCTTGCTGACACCAGGGAGTATTAGGGGGTGCAGTATGGGTTAGCTTTTCGTCCCCATATGACAGACTCCTGAACGTGGCACTGTCTAACACATGTTAACACATATGTTAAGATTCTGATTTGAGCAGACTCCGGTGTGACTCAGAGACCTGATCATTGTCTCAAACAGTCTCATGCCAGCGGTATAGAAAAAGACAAATATTTGAGAGGTGGGGGGGGGGGAGCCACCCATCTCAAATGTTGGGCCCATTCTCACCTGTTTCTCTCTTAAGCCTCTGAGTCGTGGGAAAGTTCCATTAGCCAGGGGGAAGCCTGATGACCAGAATAATGACTGAAGCTTTCATTGAGCCATTGCCAACTCCAAATGATCTCAGAAGTCGCAGTTGAACCAACACCAAGCCTGTTGTTGTTCTTTAAATTTTCCAGTGTTACAGAGTACGGGGGCCTCTAGAAGGCCGGAGCACGTTCTAAGTAAAGTATTTATGTCACAACCTAGCAGCACCTTTATGAAAAATGAAACCTTGGAAGTCACTTGTGTCCAGGGTCCCTCTGGATTGGAGAACTGGCTCATTAGTTCAAGCTCATTATTGCTATCCCAGAAAAAAACAGACTCACTCAAATGCCAGGTATATTTGTGTGTGTGTGTGTGTGTGTGTGTGTGTGTGTGTGTGTGTGTGTGTTACCAATTTAGAATCTAAAAGATTCTAGACCCATAAAAATAACATTTATACAATGAATCTTATTTTTGTAATTAAAGATTGGGTCAAAGAAAAATGAAGTTATTGGCTTTTTTTAAAAACAGCCAGATTTTAACATCACAAAACACACTTTTGTTTCAAAGATTTAGAAATATCTGGAAGACCTTAAAGGTCACAGGAGTGGGAAGTAACGGGCTTTGCTTGCTTTCCGCTTTTAAGCCCTATTTCTAGAACACGGCAGCACAGTCATCAGCAGGACCCCTGCTTCTGTCGAAAGAGAACCCTGGGAAACACACTTTCTAGTCCGAAAGTGCTAAAAATGGGAAAAGCTTATTTATAGGATTATTTTATCTCAGGACTATGCAGATGGCTCAACGGGTACAGCCACTTGCCACCAGGTCTGAAATCAGAGTTTAACTCCAGGGCCACATAGTAGAAGGAGAGAATGAATTACCACAGCTTATTCTCTGACCTCTATGTAGTACACGAGTACTCACACACAAACAAAAATACACAGAATAAATAAATAAGAACGTTAATTTAAAAAAAAGAAAATTTTGTTTTAAGTTCATTTCTTCCAAAATGAGAAACAAGTCAAGAAATATTCTGAATTTCCCCCCAAAATAAAGAAAACGAGCCAAGCTGTTATACTCCAATTCAAGTTTTGATTTGGATTTTAACTTCTTCCTCCTTAAAAAGAGATGAAGAAAACTCAGGAAAAGGAAATCTAGTATAGAGTATAAAAGTAAGAGTGAGTTAATGACAAAAAGATGTCAATTTAGTTATTTCTTTGCCCAAATAAATGGAGAGTGATAACCTAGTTAGTACCTGGAGGAACTGCAGATTCTGTTCATAAACAGGTCCCACAGTGGTAGCCATGATGAAAGCAGGAAATGTAGTCAAATATTTCCTACTTTTTGACTAGAGCTACATTCCACTGAAGAGGACATGCACGTTCAGGTTTTCTGTGGTGCCCAGCAGTCTGCAAGGGGAGAATCACAGAACTACCAGAGACTCTCTTCAGATTTTGACAAAAGATTCTGCTTGGGGGTTCTGCCAGTGATGAGAAAGACAGATGGCCTACCAATCGAGTGTTCCTCTGTCACATAACTCCTGGAGTAACACTCAGGAACAGACCAGCAAGTCATCACTCTAACATCTCTTTTTGTAAACGTGACACCTTAGGAACACCCCTGCCCCCAACACAATGACAGAAGTTTGGCTCCTCAGCTAAACTTAATGAAGGAGAAGTAATTAGGAGCCTGAAAACTGAGAAAAGAAGGTGCTAACTAGACAAAAACCACTTACCCATATTTTTTCCTGAATTTTGATCAAGCAATTCACTCACTCCAAGAATGCCATCATCTACTTTAGGGTCTCACTGAGTACTAGTAAAAGACATTTGAACTTTCAAAACAATAAATAGACGACAAGGTTCCTCAAGGCCTCATTTGAGAGACTATAACATCAAAGAATCTCCACTTAATGGTATTGTCATTCCCCAGACTCTTGTGACAAACTACTTTATGACTATCCCTTCCCCAGTTCTCACATTAAAGACTCTAATGGCAAACCAAAAGAAAAAGAAATCTGTTGGTTTCAATTTTTCTCAGATGAACTCCAATTCACCAACATGAAACAATCAAAAATAGGGTGCCTTAATGTTCCGCAACCTATCAACATTAGCAACAAGTTATAATCAAAAGAAACCATCCCATGCCACAACCTTCACGCATCTTGGGTCCAGCACAAACATCCCCATTTTTAGAAAATATTTGAGTGAGTTGTAAGAAAACAGATTTGATGTAAGTATGTCTCTTTGCTCCTTCATCATGACCTAAAAATAGCTACAGCAGTTTTCAATGATTATCTCCTTTTTCTCCCCATAATAAACTCTAGTGGACTCAAGCAGGTTGTTTTTAAGTACCTTGGTGGTCCTCTGCCCATAGTAATTGCAACCTGAGCAAGCTGCACCGATAGCTGGGAAGCAGGTAAACGTGCTAATGGTTACTGCAGTGGGAGACAACCTGCTAGGGAAAACCACCTACAGCATCAAAATAACATCCCGGAGGTAAGGGTCAGTTGAGCTGAGAGGATGCCCCAAAGCATTGGCATTTCGTCAGAGTTTTCCATGTGATTCTACTGTGACTCATACAAGGCCATTCTCACAATTTTTTTTCCACTTTTCAAATTGTTTTATCCATTTCTCTTATTAAAAATAGGTTTACATTAATCAGTAAAACCAGCACTGGAAGAATTTTGGGAGAATGTTGAATTTGTGCTTTATCAACTTCCTTGACCACACAAATCACTTCAGAATTTTGCTTAAATTAAAAAGTCAGTTTTGCTTAAATAAAAAGGTTCCAGGGGAAAGGAGTCCTGACTTCTGTGGCTAGTTGAGGACACACTTTTGACTTGCAAGAAAGTCCTCTTCTGGTTTTAAGGGATGAGGACACTAATAATTACATAGCATGACTTCCTTAAGAGAACACAGTGAACAAAGGAACATAATGTGATCAGAACCCAAGACAAGAACTCTGATGTCAAGGTCACCAGACAACCACTGCCACTCGAAAAGAACGACTATTTCTTGTTCTGAAAAAAAAAATATTAATAAATCTAATTTTCCATAGAAAGTTTTGAAAGAAACTAAGTTATAATGGGATTTGGCAACGTAGAGTCTAAAAATTGATTTACAGTGTAGAGTTATTATAAGAATCCACTTTTGTGGGGTTTTTGTTGTTGTTTTGATGCCGAATGTATGGTGAAAGGGTGTACAAACTGAAAAGAAGAGAGAAATAAGCCGACTGTACAATAACCCATGAAAAGGGTACCGGAGAGAAATGAAATAACAATACACAGAAAATAAAAGACCCCGGGCTGACAAAAGGAAAATAAGAATAAAAGAAGAGAACCAGAAAATTAAACACAGATTCTAGAATAAAAGGAAAATGCAGTAGCATGGAAGGAAAAGCTAATGGGATGGAAGGATTCCTGGAAAAGGACCATACACCAGAGAACAGAAAGCCTGGGAAGACGGAACACTAAGGAGACATGTGAGTAGGTGTAAAAATGATCTGTCTAATTTAGTAGTAAACACCAGAAAGGGGGGCTGTGCTTCATTTATAGTGGGTTTTCATCATTCATTTCCTTAGGTTAAAAAGTCTATTTTCTCCTTTCTCACTCAAACATGGAATGCTGGCATCGTGAGCAGGAGGAGAAGCCAGAGCCCCTGAGTCTACCGTCTCTTCGTGAGACAAGAGAACAAGGTTCAGCAGAGAACAAAGGCCTTCCAGTTTTCTTGTCCAGTGCAAAAATATCAAGAGACTCAGAAATGCTCCCCTAGCCGGGTGGCCATGTTTCATTGCAGCATGAAATGCAAGTTCTTTTGAAGACAGGGATTCAGCATAAGAACCTTTTCCAAGCAAATAGTGCCCAGAAGAGTGGCCTTCTGGGAAAGCATCTTCCCTTGAAATGAATCTATGGAAACTCAATGTGTACTGCTGATCTAGTTCCGGCCATTCTCTAGCTGTGGCTCATTCTCTGCTTTTACAAAACATAATCTCAAGGAAGCTGACATGAATATGGTTTAAAGCTTTCTCTACTATAGATCAAATATTGACCATCCAAACCTTTAGAAAGATAGCTTAGGTCATGGACACAGGTAAAGCTGGCTTGCAGTGATGAGACTATCCATGCATGTCCCACTAACAGCTGGCTTCACTTTCTCCACTGCACTATGCCATGCACTACGTACCCATGATGCTATCACTAGCACCAACTTAACAGTGATTCAAGAAATGCAACTGGTCATGTGCAGTCTCCATGAATTGTTTGGTTGGTTGGTTGGTTGACCTTTGTGATTTTTGTAATCTGTATTTAGAACCTGAATTTTCTTCAAATTGTAAAGTTTACTCAGGAGATCAAAAGGTAAAGGAACAGATGTAACAGTTGGGGCAGAAATCTCCATCACAAGTAATGTTCATTCATAAAAAGGCAAGAGTGATTCATACATTTGTGAGAAGTCTCTGAAGGTGGAAGATGGCAAGTCTTACATAATGCCCTGGGTAATTAGTAGGGAACAGCTAACAAGAAATCACCCTCACTTTCAGCACTTGTTCCTAAAGCTCTATTTGAAACATTTTCCTTACTTTCACCAGTGACATGCTATTCATTCATAAATGGGCTGCTGGGTTTTAGCTTGAAATCCTCTGCAAGGTTCCTCTGGACTCAGGTCAAATGCTGAAGGAAGCCAGGAAGCATAACTCACTCAAGCATTGATTCTGATTCTGGAGGAGCTGAGAGGGCTGTATAAGACAAGTTCTGTGGCCTCACTGTCCAGCATCAATGTTCACTATAAAGAAAAACATTCCTTCACGTGATAACCTGCCCCCAGGCCTCCTATCCTGAGTCCACACCATGGCTGCCTCTGAGAAGGTCCATATCAGTCTTCTGAAACCATCCAGGTCACATTCCACTATAAATGGGAGGCTCTGACCCAGGTCCAAACAAAAACAAAAATCCAAAACCTCCTTTTCTTACATCACAGACTTCTGAATAATATGCTCAGAGCGGGCAAAGCTGGAGTTCTTCCAGAGGGAGCCAGAAACCCAAGTCACAGGGAGGGTATCTCAGCTTCCTGATTAGATGTCAGCAAGTCTAGCCTGAAACACATCTGAGGTGGGAGAAGGAAGCCTAGCCTTAGTGGACAAACATCAGGAAACATGTATCTACTTGGATGTATTTGAGAAACATTCATGACTAAAGGCACCCACAGTTATACACAAATCCCAAGAGTAGTATTTCCTCAGTTGTCACCAATTCTCATCTTTATTTTTTTCAGGCTCACTACAAAACAGCAAATACATGTTTTTACAACCAAAATAATGGATTTACCAGGTAGTCACGGTTAGCGCATTGCACAGATTGAGCCCTTTTTGGTGACCAAGTTCTGCTTTGTGTCTTTTACTGTTGCTGTGATAAAACACTCTGATCAAAAACAAAACCATTCCAGGGAGAAGGGGGTTGTCGTAACTCACCATTCAAGGCACAGTCCATCATGGTGGGGAGGTCAAGACATCGGGAGTATGGATAGGAGTGTGCGTTCCATCCCCAGCGAGGAAACTGACTGGGATGAAGGCATGGTGCTTCTCAATTCCCTTTCTCCACTTCCGGCAGTCCAAGGTCCCCATCAGGGAACATGCTACCCACTGTAGCTGGTTCTTCACGTCACAGTTACTGTAATCAAAATAAGCTCCTATAAGCATATCCAGTGGCTCACTTCTCAGAGGATTCTAGAGCCTGTCAAGATAAAAGTTAAAACTAACCACCACAAGCTCCATTGAAAGAAGAATAAATGTATGGAGAATAAGTTTTTCCAACATCAGTGAAGTCCAGCTTGCTATTAGTTTAAGTAATTCACAAATACTTTCCCCATCCCAATGTGCAGTCACTTCTACAGAGTTAATTGCATCCCACAAGAAGATCTGTTGGAGTCCTAAGCCTTGATGAGGGAATGTGCCCTCATAGTGAAATAGGGTCTTTGCGGATGTAATTAAAATGTAAATTAAGATGAGGTCATTCTGGAGTGTGATGGTCACTTAATCCAATATGACAATGGAAGCCTCTGGACTGGAAGACATTGCATTGTCTCCTCCAGGCAGAGTTATAGAAATGAGCAGCATACTTGAAAGATAGTCTCGGGATGGGATCAGGAGAGTCCATATGCTGCTTGGCCAACACCAGCAAGAATGAGCAAGACAGCCAAGCCCAGAGCCATGCCCTGGCAAGACAGCCAGAATTGTAGATGGCCTTCATTCACTCTTGCTGTCAGATGCCACGGAGGAAGACAGCCAACCTTTGAGATGAAGTCATTAGATATTTCATCTGGGTCAAATTGAGACAGAGTAAATCTCAAGTAAAACCGAGACCAACTCTAGAAAATGTATTTCTGCCTACATTGTGGTAGGTAAACGTCTAGCAGCTAATACATGAAAGGCTTCAATGCTGTCGCCTGTTGGAAGAGAAATCATTTCTCCTGTTCTGTAAGCATCGTGTGTGTGTGTGTGTGTGTGTGTGTGTGTGTGTGTGTGTGTGTGTGTTTCTCTGTCTGTTTCTCTCTGTCTGTCTCTCTCTGTCTCTGTCTCACTTTCTGTGCCTCGGACTCTTTCTGTGTCTCTCTCTGTGTCTCCCTCTGTTGCTCTTCCTCCCTCTCTCCCTCCCTCCCCCCTCCCTCCCCCTCCCTCCCCCCCTCTCTCCCCATCATCACAGACCTATAACATTTTCATGCAATACCATCACAAAAATTACTAGGCAATCTAAGTACTCCCTCTAAAGGAAATTTCAGCCTCACCAATGTCATAATTCCATGTGCTCACTAACAAGCTCATTAGATAAATGAGGGGGAACAAAACGAAGTTTTATTCATTTTAAAACTAAGAGGCTTTTATAAAGTAGAAGGCATCTGTGGAACGTTCTTAACTGCTAGTCACCAGGGAGTGGTACTCTCTTCTTCCTGAACTACTGGCATCGATGTGGAGGAAAGATGCTTGGCACCTGGATAGCTGTCTCCAACACAGCAGCCCACACACGGGGGCCTCCATATTGACGAAGCAACAGTGATTCACTCACAGCATCCCAGCCTTAGTATGTCACTAAAATGGGAATTCTGGTCTCACATCCGGTCTTTTCGACCACATCAGCACACATGGCTAACAATCATCAGCATGTCACTTAAACATATAATGTGTAAGACATGCAATGTGGAGTGCATTGCCTAAGAAGTTAAATCGGACATTAATTAATAAGACTATGGCAGTGAGTAGATACGGACTGACAATTTGAGTGGTCTTTTCCCACTTTTTTATCTGTGATGTGGTTGTGTGCAGATTGGGTTTAACAAGTTTATAAGCGAATCAATCTGCCTTGGCAACTAAGAGATTAATCCAGCTAAACAAAAAAATGCACAACCCAATAAAAGTGGTTCGGAGTATTTTTTAAGGAAAGCTTAAAGTGACAGCCTCTTCGGAGTTTTGTAGCTATGTTTTATGTTATCATTTAAATTGTAAAGTGTACATTTTACCCTTGGAACTTAAGGAAATAACTCAAAGTAAAACTCATAAGAAAATCTCTTTTCAATTTCCTCTATTGTCAAAAGTTATACCTAATAATCTCCATCAATTTGCAATGTTTTGGCTGAAACACACAGGAAAGTGTTTCAGCACTGTGAATTCATTTTAAATAAAAGGCTTTCAACTATAAAATCAGTTTTCCCAAGAATGTGGGTAAGCAATGTCATCTACGTGGCATCCATCTCTCTGATGTTCCTAAGTCACATTACCATTGATCAACAGAGTCACACAGTTTCCAATTAGCATCTTTGCAGATATTTGAGAGGTAGCTACATTTTCAGATGCATCTGGAATTTTTGAAGCATTGTGTAGCTTCGTTGCCTCAGTTTTGCAGGTGAAATATCTGAGTCTGAGAAATTCAGGCACTTTACTCCAAGCCTTGGAAGACCAGAACACAAGACCTTACACCTTCTCTCCCAACCTCACCAGAGCCGCTCTCTCCCTTCTCCTCAGGACTTGAACTGTGACAAGGTTGACTGAGGTAGATAAAAGGTGTGCGCATTAAAGTAGTGACCGTAACTCTGCGCTACAACAATTTCCAAACATGCACAAGGCTCTAGGCCTGATCCTCCAACACAGCTAAATTACTCAATTAATCAAATAAAATCATAAATCAAGGTTGAGCTTCCATACAATATCCAAATCATCATGCTACAACTTTTCTTTCTAGCATGCATAGCTTGAAAAATTAACGACCAGATTTGGAAAAATCATTTAAAATCAGACCCTATACTACCACTGCTTCCCACTTGGCCCGATGAACAATTGTTTCCATTTTCTCTGTCACTTGTTCACCAGCCTTAAAAAGCCAATTATGAACATCTATCTATTAATCTTCATTGGTTTATTAATTCTCACTGTCTTCTTGAAGGGTTGCATAACTATCTGCCAGCAACTTGTCCATTTTGTGGCCATAATATTCTCTCTCTCTTTTCTGACAGCTATCCTTAATCCCATCAGAACACAAGGGAATGGCTCCCCCAAGCCAGGCTTGTCTACCTTTCACACACTTCTCAAGTTAAAGACAAATTTTTGTTCCCTTACAGATTACAGTATTTTTATGTTACTTTCCTTTTCACCATTTCTTTGAAAGGTTTAAAAACGACATAAATGTGCTTATTCATTTGGGGTGTGGGTGTGTGCATTTTGTTCTGTTTTTTGAGGGGTTGATTTGAGTTTCTGCTTCTTAACAAAATTGCATCATTCACGGTGTGTCAGCATATGCCATAACCTTATTTTCTTTTCAGAAAGTTGTGATGTTTCACTAGGTGACAGCATTAAGCCTCTTGGCATAAGGGAATGTGTTCCACCATCATATTTACCCTGTCCACTGCCAAAAGGAGAAAAGAACCAAATAGAACAGAATGAGAAAATACGTCATCTGTAACAGAACAAAATAACAAAACACAAGAGCTGTTCATGGAAAGGGCTCACAGTAGTGAATAAGAATAATTTCTTCCCCAGCACTCCAAAGCACAGGCTGGCCATCCTGCTCTGCAGACTCAGTTCTAGGCCAACTGAGCTAAATTGTGAGAATCCTTTAAGAAAGAAGAGAAGGGAGAAAGGAGGAAGAGGAGGAAAGAGGGAGGGAGGGAGGAAATAAAAGAGACAGGGTATTAAGACAGTAGGAAGAATAATGGCTAAGTAAGAGAGACAAGGCTCAAAAATCTCACCCATACCCAGGTCTACCTTGAGTTCTGAGATAAAGACAATGGTAGTAGTAAGAAAATAAACAATTCTAGAAGAGCAAAAGGGAGTCATGATAATGATGAATGACTAATAATTAAGGCTATTTAATTCTTACATTAGAGCCTCTTTATACCTTTTTAATTATGAGGGGATCCTACTGAAAGCTCATAAACAAAGCAGGGAAAAGTGTGTTGCTGTGGCACTTTCTGTATGCTGTGAATATGTTTTATTACCATCAGTTAATACAGAAGCTGCTTTGGCCTATAGCAAGACAGTTTATAGCCAGGCAGGAAATCCAAGCAAAGATACAGGAAGAAGAAAGGCAGGGTCAGAGGAGAGGCTGTGAGCCATGGGGGAGGGGGGTCAAGGAGCAAGATGTAACAGAACACAGATAAAGCCACAAGACATATGACAAAATATAGATTAGTAAAAATGGGCTTATTTAAGATGCAATAGCTAGCTAGCACTAAGCCTGAGCCATAGACCAAACAATTTGTAATTAATATTAAGTCTCTGAGTGATTATTTTAAAAGTGGATGCAGGACCTCAGGACGAGAGCAGGATAGAGAAAAGGCTTGGGTGCATAGTGAGTCACCCTTTCTCAAACGGCTTTGTGGTGTTTTAGTTAGTAATTAAAAATTGTTGGTACCAACATTAAAAATTTCCCATCTATTAGTAGACTAGACTATGCATAGGCTAGACTTGATGGCTCAGATTTATAATCCTAGCATTCAGTCCTCGGAGACAGAGGAATAGAAATTTGAGGTTAGCCTGGGCTTCCAGCCACCAGCCTTGTAAACATGAGAGTCATCCATAAACAAACAAACAAACATGATTGGACAATAAAAATGGAGAAATGTCCCCAATGCTTATACAAATTCCACAAAGAAAAATTAATAGGAATTACTAATGGCTAACAGCTAGAAAAAGAAAACCAACAATTTGAGTAAATAAGAAGTCTGGCATAGTGCTTTCACTCTGGCTAGCCATTTAGAAAACAGACCACAGCTCCACAAAGAACTCATTCACCAAGGAATAAAGAAATAACTGAGCTCCAATGTAAAGAAGCTGAACGGAAGCCATCTCAGGACAGCTCCAGCACCCTAGCCAGAGGCTGGCAGCAGAGCTTTCCTTCCTAGAAGTTGACTGGGCACCTACAAGAGCTCTGGACCACAAGGTCATCTGTAACTCAGTAAATGAGGAACAAGAAAGCCCAGTATACGCCATGACAAACTCATGTTATAAAGCTCATCTTCTGCCGGGCGGTGGTGGCGCATGCCTTTAATCCCAGCACTCGGGAGGCAGAGGCAGGCAGCTCTCTGTGAGTTTGAGGCCAGCCTGGGCTACCAAGTGAGTTCCAGGAAAGGCACAAAGCTACACAGAGAAACCCTGTCTCAAAAAACCAAATAAATAAATAAATAAATGATAGATAGATAGATAGATAGATAGATAAATAAAATAAAATAAAGCTCATCTTCCGACTTTGACAAATAAGAAGACCCCACCCACCTCACCACTGCCCAGTATTAACAGGTATTAGCTGAATACCTATAATAACTAAACTCCATGTTAGATACTGCAAAATCAGCTGCAAAAACAGTTGACCACATGGGTTTGGTCTTCTTCTTCTTCTTCTTCTTCTTCTTCTTCTTCTTCTTCTTCTTCTTCTTCTTCTTCTTCTCCTTCTTCTCCTCCTCCTCCTCCTCCTCCTCCTCCTCCTCCTCCTCCTCCTCCTCCTCCTTTTTTTTTTGTCTGTTGTTATTATTGTTAGGAATGAGGCAAACAGGCCTCAAAGTTGTCATCTACAGCCTCCAACTCCAAATATTGGGATTATAGGCATGTACCTGACTTCCCACATTTGCCTGTGTGACATGAAATACAGTGACTCATCTGTTATTATAAGGGCTACTTAAAATATACAAACATAATACCTAAGTAGAAAATTGGGATGTGCAGATTAGATTTTCCTACATTATTAGAAGCAATCAAATGAAACCTCAGTATATCACATTAGCATAGGCATGGTCCATTCAGAAGCAGGAGAAAATATTAGTGTCATTCCAGACATGACCTTTTGATTTCATAATCCTGAGTATTGCAGAATATTTGGTATCCATGGGAACTGGCAGCAAATCTAAAAACATCCTTTAATCCAGTGGTTCTCGATCTTCCTAATGCTTCGACCCTTTAATATAGTTTCTCATGTTGTGGTGACCCTCCAACCATAAAATTATTTTTGTTGCTACTTCATAACAGTAATTTTGCTGATAGTATGAATTGTGCTGATATTCAAATGGTTTTAGGCAATCCCCGTGAAAGTATTGGTCATCCCCAAAGGAGTCAAGACCCACAAGTTGAGAACCACTGCTAACCCAAGCACTATACTGATCAACACATCTCCCTTTTAAGTAGTCCTTAGGGCAGTGGTTCTCAATCTTCCTAATGCTTCGACCCTTTAACACAGTTCTTCGACTCTTTAATACAGTTCCTCGTGTTGTGGTGACCACCACTGTAAAATTATTTTCGTTGCTACTTCATAACTCTAAGTTACAAGTTGTAATGTAAATATTTGTGTTTTCCAATGGTCTTGGGCAACCCCTGTGAAAGTGTTGTTTGACCCCTACAGGTTGAGAACCATTGTCTTAGGGGCAGTGCTGATCTATGTTGAGGGCACATCTCCTGTACCCTTTCTAGACACTTCTGCCAAAGAACTAATATAGCCCACATCTTAAGGTAATGAGAAGAGTTCATGCTCAACTCAAGAGCAATAAGAGTTCCAATCTCAGGTCTCCAGGGAATATTGGAGACAATACTGAGCCTCAGTTTTCTCATCTGTAACTATGGGTGCTAATGCATGCTCCTCCAGAAGACGGACACACTAAAGAACATAGGTAAACATATCTTGAGAGCTTTCTAAGCCAGGGAAGATGCCCAGTGAGTTTATACAGATCGTACAAAAGAGGAAGAAAGAATCTTCATATCCAAACAACCCTTCCAGAGAAGAATGATTCCTTCTGTGTAACACAGCATCAGCTATGATTCCACAGTGGCTGCAACACTAAAGCCAAATGGCTTTACCAGATATAGGCAACAGAAGGAAAACTGCTTAGCCAGAATTACTGGACAAAGCCTTCTACAACATCAGCAACTGTGCTCGCTCTCCAGAAACTCCAGGCCTAACCCTCGAAGATTAGCACTCATCAAGGGGAGGTCTTGGAGATTCTGGTTGTAAAACTGGGGTCGGGAATGTCATCAGATAATACCTGCTGGCTGTCTCTTTTGCTGTGACCATCATCTCACAGTCTATGAAGCTGAGCCACTCCCAGCAGCTCATTTATTTCTCATAGAACACCTGCAATGCATGTGGTTACCTAGATGCAGACAGTATTACCATCAGGTTAGAGACAAGAAGAAATCCAAAAGCTTGCTGAATCAAGGACTATAATGTCTACAATGGTAACTAAATTAGGTATTTGAACATCAATCATATATTTCATGATATTACTCATGTTGCCATACCATTTTTCACATTCACTATAATTATTAGTTTCTATTATCAATTACATTTGGTCATGACTCACTATAAACTACTCTATTAATTGATTTAAATAACCTTTAATGTTTATTTTAAGGAACAGTTTTGCAATAAATACCATTATCTCTAGTTTACAGGGGCAGAATCAAGTTTAAAGGGCTTAGAGAACTTGTCCCACACTCTACAGCCCATGAGTAACAGAGACAGAGGTCCAGCCCACAGTTACTGAGTTTCTAACAACTATGCTGCATTGCATCCCAAATGTGCCTCCAAGCGATGCCCAGATCTAATATCCAGGGAACATTTCATGACAGGGGCTTTCATGGAAAACAAGATGCTTTTGGCAAAGAGCATATATAATTAAGTCAAATCATCTGCCCCTACATTTAATTAAGAAGCAGAAGCCCACCATGCATATTTAATGTTTGTAGTCATTTGAGTGGGTGCTGTGGGCATTGGAGGAGATCAAAGTAGCTTGGCCAGGTGAAGAGGCATCTGGTAAGAATCACATGCTCTGATTGGCCAGACGCAGGCCATGAACCAGTATGAAAAGCCAACAGGCTGACTTCACAAGTAGTAGAGAGCAAGGTTTAAATGAGTGAATTGCTGGTTATAATTTAATATCATCTTTCTAAAAGTTTTTATATGAAATGTTATTGCAATTTCAAGAATTGGACATGCCTCTCAGTGGTGGTTAATATTGACTTTCAACTTGACAGAATCTAAACCCCTCTAGAAGACAAGCCTGAGGGTGTGCCTGGGAGGGGTTTTCTAGATCAGTTTGAAAGAGATGGAAAGACCCATATTAACTGAGGGCAGCATAAGTCAATGGGCTACATAAAAAGAAAAAGCAACTTGAGTAGCATACTCATCTCTCTCTAATTCCCACCAGCAGGTACATGTGACTGACTGCCTTGTATTTCTGACACATGCCTTCTGCACCATGAGAGAGTGTACCCTAGAGCTGTGAGCCAAAATAAGTCCTTTCTTAAGTGACTCTGTCAGATGTTTGGTCACAGTGATGAGAAAAAAATAACTAATACACTCTCCAATCATCTGCAAAAAAAGATGCAGGGCTATACTTTGAATTTGCTGCAGTTTCAGAGTCCCCCAGCAGCCCCCCGATTTCTGGGATGGTTTCCTTCCTATCTCAGTTCCCAACTCTCCACCTTCTCCCCCAGTTGGGATGAAGGAGAGCTGAGAACAAGCCCTGAGTATGGAAAGACAGCGTTCTGGAAATACCGGCTGTATTGATGTTAACCACTCAATACAGTATTTCCTCTCCAGTGCTTATTCACTTTCATTGCCTCCTAAGCATTAGAAACAGAATGAAATGTCAAGATAGGAAAAGAAGAGATAAGTCTGTCATTGTTGGCAAATGATATGATCGTCTCCCCACCCAACCTAGAGCAGCAAATTGCCAAAATAGGAACTGCAGAGTAACACACGTTAAAATAAAATTTGCATTTTTGACACAGAGAAAACACATTAAAGAGGCAGCGTTGTGGATAATCTGTGGCCATATAAAATGTAAAGTTCTCAGTATCAAAAGTAAATACAGTTGCGACTTCTTAAAGAGGAATCAAACACAATTGACGGTGCTGAGGGAGACTGAAGTCACACCTATACTTCCTTTGGAGAGCCTGAATATATTTATTGTGTGATTTCCTCAATGAATTAAAGCTATTAAAACACTAGTTTAAGTTTACTCACTGACAGAATACAGCTTTTCCTTAGAAATCTAATATTGTAAGCCAGGCGGTGGTGGCACACGCCTTTAATCCCAGCACTCGGAAGGCAGAGGCAGGAAGATCTCTGTGAGTTCGAGGCCAGCCTGGGCTACAGAGTGAGTTCCAGGAAAGGTGCAAAGCTACACAGAGAAACCCTGTCTCGAAAAACCAAAAAAAAAAGAAAAGAAAAAGAAATCTAATGTTGTCTATAGACTGTGCATTCTTTCCATTCAATTAAAGTATAAGCATTCTTGCAAACAGCCATCCAGAATTAAACATAGAGGGTAGGTATACTCACAAGACAACAGCTTAACAGCATACCAAACAATAAACCAATGCTCATAAAGATTCTAATGTATATGAAATTATGAAACCCTTTTTACCCTAAGCTAAGGCTTAAAAAGTAAATAAGACTTAATATAATAAAAAAGAAGAAAAAAGAAAAAAACAGGAAAACAGCTCAGGAAAAAAAAAAACCTACTTTTAAAAAAATCATGCTTATGTTTTTTCTCCCTAGACCTCTTCCAACTCTACCTGTTCTGGGTCCTCCCCTAATATGCTTTTTTTGACCTTTGACCCATATAAATCTGCACGTCTACAATCAAAGATATGGTTTGGTACATGCATATTCAGTAAGGACTGATCCTCCCTAAACAGAACATAAACACTTTGATATCCTGCCTGCCGGTCATTATTAGCATAAACAACCTGACAACAGCAACAGTTACTACTAAGAACTTGCTGAGTATATATGAATTGTCATTTGGGCATCACGACAATTCCATAAGGTAATTACTGTTATGTATATCATTAAACACATGAGAGAGAGGGGAGGACAGCTCAGTCAGTAAAGTGTTTGCCTTGCAAGCATGAGGACCTGAGTTCAGCCCTCCAGAATCCACATAATAAAAACTGGGCGTGGTGAGACACACTCTTAGAATCCCTGTCCAAGGGAATTGGAGACAGGTAGGTTCCTTGGCAGCCAGTTTAACCTACTTGGTGAGTTCCAGGCCAGTAAGATACCTTGTCAAACACATACACACACACACACACACACACACACACACACACACACACACACACACACGCACGCACGCACGCACGCACGCACGCACTTAGTAGATATCTGGGGAACTAGCTGTCCTCTAGCGAACACATAAGCACACACATGCATGCATAACAGCACACACATGAGTGGAAATTTTCAAAATGATGGGCAGAAATGAACAATGAACAATTGTTCTATCCATTTTGGAAAAGTATCAAAGTTCAAAATTACCCCAAAGGCCATTGGGCTGATGCAAGAGTGTCATCTCTTAAGTCCAGACTTAGAGTTACTGCCTCATTTAAAAAAAAAAAAAAAAGGAGCTCTTTGTCCTTCTCAACACCTAGGCTTTGCAGGATATGAATGGAGTGTATTTGTAGGTATGTTTCATTAAAGAAGATGCATGGGATACAATCACATGGGATCTCTGCCACTGGTATATACCACCACTGTAAAGATGGCACACTCATATGAAGCTTCAGTCAGATTGGAGATTCATGTTGAAAAGATCAAAAGATGTTGAACTTTAGAGAGTAAAAGGTTGAGTGGGGGGAAAAAAAGAAAAAACAGTAGTACCTTAGAAAGTAATCGGAAGATGAGCTTAAACAAAACTTTTAAAAAGATTCTACCTGGCTGAAATGAGGCTATAGAGGATGAGAAGTAACTATACAATAACTATATTGTATGTATAACTATACAGTAACTATATATGGGACAGGGGGGAGGTTTAAGATCAGATCTAACCCTAAAACAGCTGCCGGTGACAACAGGAGCCCTGGAGGGCTGTACCTGACTTTTCCACCATCCAGAACTTCCTCCTCAAATTCCTCCTTTGTCCCTGCTGCTGAAAACTTAAGACCGCATGGATAAACCTCCTGTTCTCCAACGGGTGCCTGATATGAACTAGAAGGCTGACTGTCATATCTAATTTCTCTCTCACCCTCACCGGAGCCTTCCTCCCAACTGCACGTCCACCCAGCGTTCTCAAACCTCTTGGTTAGAGATGCTTCTGCATCCTACCTTCCACCATTCTGTTTTACTCTCTCCCTCTGTCCTGTGACAAGGGAGGCAGTGTGGGAACAAGCTAGAGCAGCGGTTTGTCTCAACCTGTGAGTTGAACAACCCTTTCACGGGGATCTCCTGAGACCATTGGAAACAGGGCTATTTACATTACGATTCGTAAGAGTAGCAAAGTTACAGTTATGAAGTAGCAACAAAAATGTTATGGGGGGGGGGGCAGTCACCACAGCAATGAGGATCTGTATTAAAGGGTCACAGCATTAGGAAGGGTGAGAGCCACTGGCCTGGAAGGACCCAGCCTCCTGGCACTATCTACTCAAGATCTAACAGGGGAATTTACCGCTAGCATACTGGGAATCTAGCTTGTATTCTAAAGTATTCCCATCAGAAACCATTTCTCTTTTCTTTCCATTTCCATTTTCTCAAAGTACATATTCCATAGCACTTGGCACTTATTTCAGCCTCTGCTGTTTGTAGTTGACCAGGATTTGCTTCTTGTAGCCACCCAAAAGGACTCAGAACTGCAGAGATAGAATCCTCTCTCTATCAAAGATATGTGAGAATTTGGCTGATTTACTTTCTTTCCTTGTCTCAATTGTTTTAATTACATGCATAACTTGATTGACCCAAAAGAAAAATAAAATGAATGTTAGGCCTTTGAAACCTTCCTTGCGATGAGGAGGAAAAGAGGAAGGCAAACCAAAAGAAAGAGACTTCTGAGTGTCAGGAATTGGTGATAATTTGAAGCAAAATGGATCACATTGTCATTGCAAAGCAAAGAACAGAAGCAAATTACCATTTACTTTCAGGGAAAAGTTTTTTAACCCTAACAGCAGCTTCATCCATAAAACCTGTCTCCTGGACGCCTCCTTACTTAGTTGTGTCTAAATAACCCCCTTATTCTGCACAGCCCCACCCAAGGCAACCCAGAAGGAAAAAGGAGGAGTCTGAGTTAGAACCTGACACCGTTAACTCTGCTCTTCACAGGGAACCCGCCTGATTTCATGGGCAGTGCATTCACTAAGAACCTATTTGGATGTCAGTCTGTGGAAGTGATAATAACCCCATGGAATTCCCAACAGGAAACAGCTATAGAAATGAAAAGAAAACACCACCACTGTGTTTAAAGCTGAAGAACACAAAAACACTGGGCAGCGCCTTACAGAAATGGAACAATGGGTCAAGGAAGACCAAAACCGTGGGAGCGCCAGACCGTGAAATGGAGAAACAATGGACACTGAAGTGGGGACTGGACATTCAAAAGCAGCTATTAATCCAGGCAAGATCAAAACAGAGATCAATCTATCCATGTGACTTCCAGAAGATCATTAAAAACTAATTACTTTCTGTCTACCTCAGTCACTTTGTTGCTGTAACTGGTATGCTGTCCTCTGTCTAAATCCTGGAGGAAAGAAAAAAAGGTCCTGTTTTGTGGCTCAGATCATGGCGAGTCACATGTCCCCACCCTAGAGCCCAGACACTAACTCCCAAGCACATCTTAACACTCCTACAGACTCTTACCAGCATAAAGCCTGTGTGTGACTAAGGACAGCTAACTACATAAGGCAAAGCCATGAGTCATTCCACTTTCAAAAAAAAATCAAGGTTTATGAGAAACATACTGGAATTTCTCAAGCTTTTGGATACAATTGAATTGGGGTCGGGGAACTAACATACTCTGCAAAGAGGCAAGGAGTTTCTTTTCAGAACAATCTACAGCCAGTGAGTTAGCATGCGTCTTCTGCGTTAGTCAATTCATTCTAATGTTTAGAAAGAGTTAGAATGATGATAACAGGGGTGATCCTTACTTCTTCTCCAGATCTGCTGCAAAAACCAAAAATAAAACCGAAACAAAGAGAAAATTTACCATTCAAGCAAATTTATCCTGTTAAACCCCATTTTTAAGACAGGTATTATCATTAAAGAATAACTTCTAACAATGTCTGTTGCTTACTCTTTAATCCTGGCAAATCATTTCATTTTCCTTTAAACCTAAAAATGTCCACTCACTTTCATTAATAAATAAGCCTCAGTCCTATCTTTGTCATTGTGTGGATACATTTTCTAGAAGGTTCCAACAGTCCTATCTTGTTTCTTAGGATGCTAGGGGTTTTCCAGTGATACATGATTATATTTATAAAAGAATAAATGTTAATACTCAGAAAGATATTCCTTTTACAGAATTCATTTGCACTGAGACATGATAAAATGACCAAGAATAAATATGCTGAAAGTGGCTAAGGGACCTATTTGGAAATATTAAGAAATCATTTCCTGAACATTTCCTCATTCTATTTTTAAAGCAAAAGAAAATTATACAATGTTAGTGCCTAAATTATTATCTCCTTAAAAACAACCCTCCAGCTTATATTTCTTCTTTGTTCTATGTAATTTTTGAACTGTGTGCATATTCTTTTGTCATTGGATAGCCATAAAATTTCTCTAGGACAGATATTTCAGTTAAGCAGTAACTACAATATCTTCTTATTCCACAGTTAAGAAAACTGAGGCTCCAGAACTGGAGATGGCTCAAGAGTAAAAACACCAGCCCTACAAGTGTGAGGAGCAGAGAACAGACTCCCCAAACCTACAGAAAAGCCACCTAAGTGTGGTAGTCCACATGTGAATCTATAACTGAGAAGACAGAAGATGGGATTCCCCAGAGCGAACTGCTGGCCAGCTAGCTTTATCAGTAAGCTCTGGAGTTAGAGAAGAGACTCTCAATGAATAAGGCATAGTGTGATTGAGGAAGACTCCCAACGCCAGCCTTGGATCTTCGCATGCATACATATACACATGCACATGCCCAGAAACACCAGGATCATGCATGTACACTTTGTCAAACACACACATATGTATACACACACACACATATACATATACATATACATATATTAGAACAAAAGAAAAAGAACTATTATGGAAACTACCATAAATGCTTTTTAAGAAGCAGAACCTACATCAGAACATGAGTGTCTCTGCTTCCAGAGTGGTTAATTTAACTATTAAGAAAAAGAGGAACAAGCCAATATTGAAGGTCTTTATGCACCCAGCACCTTGGTAGTATTTTACAAAGCCCATCTCGCTTGGCCCTTGCTGCAGCCTGGTGAGATACATGTCACTACCCATGTGGAATTAGCTACTGAAATTCAAATTTTGATAGATTTATCCAAGTTTTCCAAGTGAAATATGCAGAGCTAAGATTCTAAGATAGATGTTCCAACACAAAATCCTTGTCCTTCCTCTTATGCAATAATGTTAGTCCTATCTACAAAGTTTGCTGTGTAAGATTTATGTTTAGTCTTAGAAAACCCCACCCACTTATTTAAAAAATAAAGCAGATGGTATTGATAGTCAGAAATAAGAACAATACCAACACAATCAAACACAAATGTCATCCACAAAACAGGCAACA
Source organism: Onychomys torridus (assembly GCF_903995425.1). Classification (NCBI taxonomy): domain Eukaryota; kingdom Metazoa; phylum Chordata; class Mammalia; order Rodentia; family Cricetidae; genus Onychomys; species Onychomys torridus. The sequence goes on along the minus strand of NC_050461.1, from coordinate 25,303,072 downwards.
TTTATGCCCCTTCTGTTAGAAACCTCTTTCAAGGATGGCTCATACCTGGGCTGAGAAATCTGCTTCTCCTTCATTAATGAAAATATGATTTCCTGAAGCCCTCGTCTTCTCTCTCTAACTTACTATTTCTTCTTTCTGTGGGTCACCCCATTCTTTTACAGAGGTAAGGAGTTAAGTGAGATATAAAAGTCTTGACACACACACAGAAAATCCAACTCTATAATCCAGCCTATATTTTGTTGTTGGTAGTAGTGTCTTGTGTGTGTGTGTGTGTGTGTGTGTGTGTGTGTGTGTGTGTGTGTCTCACACACTACAGTGAATGTGGAAAGGACAGAGGACATCTTGCAGGAGTTGGTGGGAACCGAGATGAAGTTCAGGCTCTTGGGCTCAGAAGCAAACACCATTACCTGCTGAGTTATTTCCCCAGGCACACTTTGGTTTTCTCTGAAGGGTAAGACAGAAGATTTAAAGAGCAGAACCTCTCTAACCATTGAATCTGTGTTTTAGGTCTGATATTTTAGATCAGTAAGCCAATAGGAGAACCGTTGAGGCAATGTCTTGAAATAATCCACATTGTGAGGGGGACAAAAAGAGTTATGTGACTTCCGAAGATAGAAGACATTTATCTTGTCATGTGCATATCTTGACACTAAATCCATGTGATGTATCTGCTTCTCCATTGTGATCTGTTTCTGTTTTTAATAACATTCCCTGAACCCAGCAGAACAACCCCTTCAGCTTCTTGACTTCATTTCCTGTTCTCACTCTGACTTCTCAGAACTTCCAGGCTTCACAGGTAGGAACAGAACTCCTCTCTCTAATGAGTTGACTTCAACAACAGCAGAACAATCTGCAGATACATATCTGAGCAGTGTTTCAGACTTGCTGCTTACACAGAATCACTGCAAAACAGTAAAGTGATTCCCACTGATTTAGCATGTAAGTGAAAACACAGATGTCTTTGGCTACTTCACTTTTTTGGTTGGTTAGATTAATTAAAAGTATAATTAACAACAGCAAAGGGTTGCAAAAACCTTTTGTTTGGTTGGTTAGCTTACTTTGAGCTTAATAGTTGGCTTATGTTTTACTCGGCTAATTGATTTAAGTTACTAGGCAATAGCCAAAACCTCACATTCAATTCTAATTACTTATATGTAAAGGAAAACTCTTATGAAAATACATGAATTATGATGCTAAGGATACTTCCTGTATAGTCACCTATATAGATGACAAAAGTACCTCCCTCCAGTCTACTAAGAATCAGATAATTATGATGTTACCTACCCATGTAGAGACAGAGATAAAACACCTACCTCCAGTCTACTCCTAAAAAATAGATAATTCTCACATTACCTGCACGTGTAATGAGAGACAGAGATACCGTGCCCATGGAGGCAAGATGTCCATTCTTTCCTTCCACCACGTTCATTCCAGGGATCGAATCCAGGTCATCAGGCTGGCGGCAAGCACTGCTCCCCACCAAGCCATCTCATCTGCCCATAAATATTTACAAGGAATGAAAAAGATGATAAACCATCTAGCCCTTTTTGAAAATATACACTTGATATCAAATAAGACAAGGCAACACAGAAACAAGTCACAGATCAATAACATTGACAAATAAAAATATATACCAATAAATTCAATACTCGCAAAACGGCAGATGAAACTTAAGGTATTAAGGTTGGAAAGATCACATATTTATAAATACGCATACTTAAGTATATAATTTTTCCTACAACTTTACAAGCGTTACAATATTGAAATAATAAACTGACCATAAGTTCAGGTTAGTAAAACCGCTTTGTTGTAAAATAAATACATCGAAGCCTTCCCCATGCTGGAGTCACAGTTGTTTGCCACCAAGTGTGATTTTTTTTTTTTTTTTTGAGACAAGGTCTTACCATGTAATCCTGGCTGGCCTAGAACTCACAGAGCTGCCTTCAACTTTCCCGTCCTGTGAGGAAAGGCATGCACCACCAAGCCCGGCTAAGTTCTCCCTTTTCTGTGAGTGCTGCGGATTGAAATGCAGTCCTTACACTTGCACCACAAGTGTTTGCCAACTGAGCCATCTCCCTAGCCCTTCTTTCTCTCTTCCTTCCTCTCCCCCATTTCCCTTCCCATGCTTCTTTCCCCTACCCTCTGCACATCTATGGGTGATGGTTCTGGAGCATTTAGTCGACTTCTAGTGAGATTGTCAAGTTGTTTTCATGAAGTTTTGAACCTCAGCAAATTTCTGGAGAGAAATGAAGAAAGTGCACATATATAGAGTATACATAGGCAATATCCTTGAAGGGGGAAGGTGTAAACAAATAAAAACAAAAAAAGACCTTCAAATGAGCAGCAGCCTAAAGTCATAACCCCATTATCTTAGGAAAGAGTCGAGCATCTCTACAAATGTCACCCATTGAACCTCAATATACATGAAAAGAATTACCGTTTTTTTCAACCAAATCATTTTTATAACTCAGATTAAGCCCTGTATCCCAGAACTCTTTGAACAGAAATTCCAGAGTCAGTTGAAGTTCTTGGCATTCCCCTTTTCTTCCCATTCAGGTAGATATGTGAATAAACGTCTACTGGAGAGTGACTGAAGAGATGGCTGAGAGGTTGGTCAAGAGTGCTTGCTGCTCTTCTAGAGGACCAGACTTTGGTTTCCAGCACCGAAGGCCAGCGGCTCAGCTGCAGGGGATTGAATTGTCTCTTCTGGGCTCCATGGACACCGCACTCTCCTGGACCAATCCATACGCATACATACATACAGAATAGAAAAATAAAGTATTTCTAAATCTGTCTGAATTACGGAAGATGAGAGAGAAAGTTCATTCAGTCTTTACTTCATAGAAAACATAAAATTGTGTCGGACGCTTGGCCAGGTGATATAAATAAAAATCTCCAGTCTTCATAGTCTGAACAGAAAGAATAGAGTTTTACTACAGGAAATCAAGTGTGTTTTATGTGTATTTCACATCTTCCCTTTTAGGAAAAGCATGCATTTTTCTTTCAGCATTGCATGGAGAACAGGCATCATTTGAAGCCTCTTTTGTGGCTAATGTTGACGTTAAGTGCTGTAGATTCTAAACATATCTACATTGAGGCCACCACCACCTACTTCAGAAATTTTCCTAATATTTAAATATCTTATTTGGGAGCAGAGGTCTATCATTCTCAACTTTTTTAGTCTTGTAATAAACTCACAATGGAAGTTGTTACTAGACACCATCTCTGAGAGTTGGTAATATGGGAACCTCCTGAACAGATAGTCATAAAAATAGTGTTCTATTAATCTTGATTAATTGCTTTTAATTTTTTGTGATGGGATCTTGCTCTGTAACACTGACTGGTATTTGCCATGAGGTCCAGGCTGGCCTCAAATTCCACAGCAATCCGGTTTCGTCCTCCTACGTGCCAGGATGAATACAAGAAAAAGAGAGCTGGGGCTTGCTGGCCAGCAAGTCTAGTCAATCCATGAAGTCCAATGAGAGTCCCTGTCTCAAAAAAACAAAACAAAAACCATGGAAGGTAACTAAGGAAGTCACCCAACATTGATTTCTGGCCTCCACATGTGCACACACACATATGCACACATTCACACCTGCACACAAAAATATAAACACATAACGAGAGACAGAGAGAGAAAGAGACAGAGAAAGAGAGAGAGAGAGAGAGAGACAGACAGAGAGACAGAGAGAGAGATGCAGACATTGAAGGCTCTGGAGATTCTGAGGTTGTAGTCATAGGGAGCAAAGCAGTTGTATCTCATCACCTCTCATAAGCATAGAGGACAGTGTTTCCAAGAACAGGGCAGGCAGAGCTTTCTGTGGAAAGTTAGTAGGGAGAGAAAAGGCATCCTTAAGTTTCAAAAGCATAGCTCAACATTAACCTCAAAAGGAGTTTGGCGTTCACTCCTCAATGCATGCTTTTTATGTTTTGACTTTGATTTTATGCATTACGCTAAAGAAGATATTTTGGGAAACAAACATTCAGACGTTCAACTATAACATAAAGATTTAAAGGATGATCAAATATAGCATCTCAGCCAAAGCATATTAGTATTTAGAAGTAACTTTAAAAATCGCAAGAGAAGAATGTGCTTTTCAAAGTTAAGTTTAGTGGCTCTCAAAAAAAAAAAAACTTGTACATGTACATTCTCAATTTTCATCCGAACTTAATTATTTTGTGGGTTCAATGTCTGTTTCCAGCAAAACACAACTTCCTAGTAGTGAGGGAGAAAAGCCTTATAAAATAGGCTTCGTGGAGCTCAAGTAACTCTTAAAAACAATATCTTGATGAGTTAAGTGTAAATGAGCCAAAACATATGGATTAAATGTCCCTTTAAATACACATGGCTTTAAAAATTAAGGGAAAAAAGATTTTGGTGAAATGTGTTTCAGATTTGGTTGAAAGAAAACATTTGAAAGAAATAGTTTGAAGGACTGGACTAACCCAAAACATACCTGAGTTCCTCCAACCTACACAGCACAACCAACTCTAAAGCATATGGATTTTATGCTATAATTCCCTGACCACGCCCACCCTAAGTTCTGAGTTCTAAGTTTTTCTCCCTATGTTGGAAGTCATTAAATAATGTCATGGTGTCTTTACTGTTTTGAAGACAGCATATTCTAGGACTGTGATCAGTTTCACTCAAACAGAGGGAATGGCTTATTGATCATAATGCTACAAAACTGACCATTTTCATTTCAAATCTATAGCATTTAATTCATACTGCCACCCACTGGACAATCACATAGACATGTATCACATAGATAATGGGTCTAGCCAGAAAATTAAATAGTAAGATACCATGCTGTGCGTCTCTACTAAATGGAAGCCAAGTAACAGACAGAAGGTCAATAGAAGACCACAGAATAGTCTAAATAAAGTCAAGGCATTTTGCCCTATTAAGAACTGTTCAAAATGCATGTGTACCATGTAAGAACAAAAGTGGACAATTCAAATGTGAGTTCAGGATCAGTTCTAGGACCAGGGTCACCCAATTCATATGTGTGTTTTCAAGTTACCACCTTACACACACATTGAAAACATGTAGCTTTAATCTCTGCTGACTATTGAATTTACACTTTTCATACCTACTTTACTAATCTTTTCAGAATTTTAAACCATGCATTTTGATTATGTTCTATCCTGTACTGTTTTCTCCCTCTTTCCAAACCCACCCCATCTCTCTACCCACTCTCAACTTTGTGTCCTTTCTCTTTTTTTTTTTAAATAAGCCATCAATTCCAATTTGTGCTCCTATATACTGATGGGTATGATCTACCTACCAGGGACCACACCCTTAAAGAATGATTCTCCTTCCCTCAGCCACCAACAATCAGTCATAGCTCCTCATGAGCTCCCACCCTCACCCCACCCCTCATGCTGTAATGTTGATTGGCTTGATCTTCTTCAAGTCTTATGCAGGTAACCACAGCTGTGTTCATGACATCATTGGTCCTGTTATATCCAGAAGACACTGCTCCACTCTGGATTTTCCCAACCTTGCAATCATCCCCTTCCATGATGGTCCCTAAGTCTTGGAGGGAGGGGTGATGTAGATACCCCAGCTGTGGCTGAGCACTTTACAGATGCTTATTCTCTGCACTGTGATCAGTTGTGAGCTCTGTGTTACCTGTTGTCCACTGAGAAGAGAAACTTTTGTTTTGTTTTGTTTTTCTTTTTCAAGATAAGGTTTCTCTGTGTAGCCTCAGAGTCTGTCCTGGAGCTTGATTTTAGACCAGGCTGGCCTCGAACTCACAGAGATCCACCTGCCTCTGCCTCCAGAATGCTGGGATTAAAGGCATGAGCCATCACTGCCCAACTTTTAACATGAAGCCAATACCCAAATCTCTGGAAATCAACTAGATTACTGTTAGTTTTGCATATGTATAAAATTGCAAGTGTTGCTGTACCATTTTTTATTTTTGAGAATTTTTTTACATTTTATTTTATGTGCATGAGTGTTTTGCCTGCATGTGTGTAGCCAAACAGCATGTTGTAGGCCTAGTGCCCATGGAATTCCGCAGAAGTAATCAGATCCCATGAAACTGGATTTGTGTTTGTAAGCCATCATGTAGATGCTGAAAACCAAACCCCTCTGCAAGAACCAAGTGTTCTTAACCCCTGAGGCATTTTCCCAGCCCCTGCTTTACCTTTTCAATTTTTTTTTTAGTTGAGGATCGAACCCAGGGCCTTGCGCTTGCTAGGCAAGTGCTCTACCACTGAGCTAAATCCACAACCCCTTAATTTTTTTTTCACTTAAACCCACTGACTTTTATTCCTTTAATGCACTCATCTAAGCAAATTAGTAAATATGCCTCTAAAGCACACTCATTTTTTAGATAAGTCCTGTTTACACTTACCAAATAAAATCTACCCAATCACCATCACTGAAAACTTTAAGGAAAAAATGAAGCAGAAATGATATTTTTTTTTTAATTACTTGAGAATCATGGTGACTTGAGTCAGTTGGAAGTATTGAAGTAAACATTCAAATCCTTCATGCATTGTTAGGGGTCTGAAAGAAAAATCAAGAGCCTGACACTGGTGTGGTAGATGAATAAATAGGGTCGTGGACTCCACCAAAAATGAGTGTGTCTCACCGATGACTAAAATAGACCGCCAGGTCAAATGAAGAGTTGAAGGATGGATTTGTCTCCAGGAGGGTCATTCAGGCATGCTTCCCCTGTGCTAATTCCCTTTGGAAGGCGTGGTAGAACTGCAGCTTTCTGCACTGAGTTGAGGATTTACTTGAAATACACTTAGACATACTGCTTCTACACTGGGGAATTGATGCACGTTCCTAAGATTCCTGTAGTTCTCTCTTTAGGGAGCAAACACTCCATTGCTAAATCCCGTAATGTACCACCTTGCCAATACTGCTAAACCCCAGATCAGTTATCTGGTCTGTGGCCTGAGCTCTGTCAGGGGAGAAGTTTTAAACTTAAGAGTTGTCCAGACTCTGACAAGGTCAAAATTTGCTGTAACAGCAATTCTCTTGTCCAAGATAAAATAATTCCTTTATATTTTATGCCTGTCTGTTGTCTCCAGACATGGAAGCTATTATTATTCCTTCTGTGGTAGATTTTTTTGAAAGTATAGTCTGCCTTGTTTTTCCACAAAGTATTTTTCAAAAAAATGTGTTTGTACATGTCTGCCAAGTGAAATAAATATAAATATCAATAAGTATCATGTAAATAGACTTCACTCCAAGAAATAGCACTTCCCCTGTATGCTCAGCAATTATAAAATTTCTCCTGCAATCTAATAAATAATGACCAATACCATCCCAGCTGTTTTACTTCAAACTTGTTCATGGTGAATGCTGCTGCAGTGGCCCCCTCCTACAGAGGAGTGAAGCTTCCAATTTACCTCATTTGCAATATTTGTCACTGATAATGTTTTCCCATGGAGTTGGTTGAATGTGGGGGGAAAGATCCCTCTTTCCTTCTGGAAGAATCTTGAGTGTCGGCTGCTGTGTGGTTAGCTGGGAGGCTGTGGTAAATGTTAAGAACCACCACCTCATAATCATATGCTTGAAGCTTTAAATCTTGACTGTCAAGAATTCAAAGCTGGAAAATTGTGGATCATGTTGGAGAAGCAGAAATACTTTTCAGACTAATAATAAAATCAGGGAAACATACAAAAGACCTCTGGCAATGTACCTTTGGCAGAACATAGTCTCACATTATCCCGTTTAAAGACATTGGCACATGTACAATAGGGTCATAGTTAGAAGATCTCTCTGACTCCTCCTTCTGGGTCAACAAGCTGCTGGTGTGTCACTTAAGCTCTCTAAACTTGATTGAATTTTTAAATTTAGAAATAAAAATTAAATAAGGAACTAGAAAGATAGTTAAGCAGTTAAGAGCACTTGTTCTTCCTAAGGACCTGATGTTCAGTTCCCAGCACCCACATTTGATGACTCACAACACCCGGTAATTCCAGCTCCAGGGAATCTGATTTTCTCTTCTGTCCTCTGTGAGCACCCACACACATGTGTGCACATATTCATTCATGGACGGACACACACACACACACACACACACACACACACACACACACACATTTTCTGGAAGATGAGCCATCCTTAACTGTGCCTTTCAACAGACTATCAGATTTGGTTATCTGAAAGACAGCTTCTCTGCATGTAATTGTCCTTGTCCATTTGCTTGTGGGCCTTATGGGCATAAGGATGGAGAGTTTCTCAATGATCTCAGAACACAAGTCAACAGTGCAGAAGTCAAAAATTAGTCATGCATAAACAAGCATAGAGTAAGGGATAAGGATGTCACATTGTGGACAAAGTGAGTGATCAGAAGTATTCTATGACCTAATACAAATACAATTTTACATGTACTACTTGAAATAAGTATTAAGAACTAAATTAGGCCAGGTGGTGGTGGCTCATGCCTTTAATCCTAGTACTCAGGAGGCAGAGCTAGGCAGATCTCTGTGAGTTCGAGGCCAGCCTGGTCTACAGAGTAAGATCCAGAACAGGCACCAAAACTACACAGAGAAACATTGTCTCAAAAAAAAAAAAAAAAAAAGAGCAAACTTATATAGGGAACATATATCACATGCATTACCTGTACCAGGTACCTTATCAAGAACTGTTTGAAATTTTAATTGGAGATAGACTAATGTATTTTCAGAAAAGTAACAAAGTAAATGAGTTAATATTGTTATCAATGCTTATTTCACATGAGACTCTGCCCAACTACTCCGTATTTATTAACATATTTAGCTCTAATCACAACTTTATAAAACAAATGTCTTCCGTTTTCTAAGTTTGGAAGCTGAGTCACACAGAGATTAAGTTACACCCGTTGTCAGGAGTAGAGAGGAAAAGGACAACAACATAGAGAGAGGTGAGACCCTCTCAACTTTGTAAAGTCAGAAGCCATTAGAGTGAACGGGTTCTATAATTCCCCCTGTGATAAGGAAAGTACAACTAGAATGTTTGATGCTTGGCCTAACACAACATTGTTAGATGGCGGTAAAACTAAAACCAGCACCAAATTTCCCGTCTGTTTTTATAACTGCGCATAAGCCCTGGAAACAGTTGTCAAAAGCCACAAAGATAAAGGCACAGGTGTGGGGGAGGGGGCATGTTATACACCTCTTCTTCCCATCATGACCCTATATATTTAGAGCCACCATCATCTCCGCCTTTTCACATGGTGATAGTGATCCATAATAGCTCAAAGCAAGGCTGTCCTAATCTCGCAAGGGACATTTGACCCTCCAAACCCTAGTCACACTGGGGTACACAGTACATGCGAGTGAGTTTAGGATAAAAAGTCATTTCGAACCCCAAACAGCTATTGAACATCACTCCATGCCGAGAGGGACAAGAGGTGCTGTGGGCACTGCACATGTGCAGGACAGATTCCTCTTTGCCACGCAGTGAGGGAAGGAGATGTATGCGCAAATAACTGTGCTCTAGTCAAAACACACTAAGTGGTCCAGGGAGTGGGGAGGAAATTAACGGAACTCAGATGGAGGACATTAGAAAAGGCTTTGGGGAGAAAAATTAATGAAGCTCAATTTCATCCTCATATGAAAGAAATGAGGCTAAATCATTTAATTACAGATCCCCTTAACTGAATTTTCCAGATTCAGCATATCCTTGATTCTAAGTGATAGTGGGAAGGGAGTATTTATAGCTTCCCCTCTGAATTTAGCAGGCTATAAAGAAGCAAATAAGCAAATACTATTTTCACCCCAAAATTGAGGATAAGGATTAGCCAACATTTAGGATAAATGGCTTCTGTGTGATTAATTTATACAACAAGCAGTAAAATTTATTCCAATAATATAGAGAGTCATTGTGATCTAGTAAAAAAGTAGAATTTACCTGTGTGTACCACGCTTAAACAGAAGATTTATTTGCATATTAGCATTATTAGCATTTCATTACTATGACCAGAAAAAATAGAATTAAATTCACTCCTAGGGTATCTGAAAAGCACGCACAACATTGTAACTTCAATTTTCAAATGTGCAAGAATTTCCTGTATAGCAGATCCAAGCACTCAGTCTCAGCATAGAGGGACATCTACATGGTCATCTGGTGTAATTAGTCCATCAGCGAATCAATCCCTTCTACAACACCCCCACCAAGTGGTCATCCATTTTATTCTTGGTTGTCTGGAGGTCCAGAATATTCTCCATGGACAGAAAAGTTCAGCTTTGAATTTTTTCCACCTTAAACAGAAGCCGGAGGACAACAGTAGAAATAAGAGGTAGGTGACAAAAAAATAGCTTTTTTTAAAAGCCCCCCACCCCACCCTGCTTGTACTCCTAGCCCACTGAGTCAGCCTCAGTCCTTCAGAGTCATCTACTGGCTCATTGTCTTCACCGTGAAGATTTGATAGTTCTGATGACACCTGTGCTTCCCGCCCTCTCTCAAACCACCCCCTTGATCTTATCTCTTCTAAGCTTGCTTGTCCCAGATTTCTTAGCCTTTACTGACGTGATTTTGTTTTCACCCTGGAGGCCCTCTTCAGAACAGCCACTAATATAGACAGACAGACAGACAGACAGACAGATATAGATATGACTATAGATCTATCTGTTCTTTGGTGGTGAGCAACACCATGCTCATTGAGTCCCCAGAACCCTGCAGAAATCAGCCAGTTTTCTCCTTGTAATATTGGCCTTCTACTATACGTTTGCAAGATGATATATGCTGAAGAATTTAGTAAGAACGGTGTAGTAGTTAATGAATGAAGACAGACAGATGACAGACAGACAGACAGACAGACACACACACACACACACACACACACACACACACACACACACAGGCACACACCAAGGAGGAGAATAAAACAAACTTTCTTCATGGGCTTTCCATAAAGAAAGCTGAACTGTTTGAACCAGTCTTAATATTTCCAGAGTGCTCTACTTAACGTGATAACCAGCACAGGACTCTGGGGTTAAATGACGTCTGAACTTCTTTTTCTAATCTTGAGAAGGGAGAGATAACCAGGGTTAGACATTGAAAATAAAAAGAACCCAGCTAAAGTACAGAGGAAGGACACAGTCTTTTGAAGCACGAAAGCTAACGGGAGATTCTAGAGGCTAGAAGAATGAGCTGGGATGGAGTCACCACATGGTGCCTACAGCCCAAGAACCAGGAAGCAGATTCAAAGGTGGTTTCTAACAGAAGAACATGGATTGCATAAACATTGAAAAATTCCAATGTCTAAAGGCCAGACAGATAGTGTGAATGTATAAAATAGACAGGGATACTACAAAGGAACTCCATGAAATGTGAAAATACTTTAGCCATAATACCTATATCAGACAAACAAAGCAAATTGTACATTGCTTTCATCTCTTCATATCATAAAATCTAGTTCCCAGGGTCTGCTCAAAGGTGCCACTCCATTCCCACAGTCTAGAACATTCATGTAGCAGAAGTAGGAATTCCGTCAGAGAGTAAGGCTATTCTGCCATCAGGGGGTTCTGTTTATTTGTGTGAACAGCAACATCGGGGTGCGGGTGAGGGGTGCCCTGGGCTATCAAGGTTACAGGATGTAATTTCTTAGGCAGATTCATCACTTCCTTTGCCTGTCTGCAGACTGTGTTAAAGTCTGTCTCTTGTTCACCAGCACTCTATCTCATTGACATCTGGTAACTTGTTTAGTGCCCTTGATGAGTGCTATGAACAAAATCCAATTCACTGCAAGACATGAAATTATGCATTCTTCTCCCTCAGAAGATGGCACAGGCTATAGGGAGGGAGTTTCATTCTCTTACTAGAATAAGCTGACTCTACAAAGGACTTTAAGGACTCAAGCCTTTAAACCAACTTCCTAGAACTACGGTTGGGTTTGTTGACTACTTGCTATACTCCAAGCTCTATCTTGGGCAGTTAGTGAACTTTAGCTCACGGGTACTTCCAAAAGCAGTGCCAAGGTAAGGTATTTTTATAATCCCACATAATAAAGAACACCAGCAATAGAAAGGCTAAGTATAGCCTCGGGATTTGTTTTCTGTTGTTTTGCTTTGTTTCTAACTTTGCTTCTTCTCTCATACATTACAGCCCAAAGCTCTCCCTCCACTCCTCCCATTTCTTCCTCACCCCAGGTCAACTCTTCCTCTGCCCCCAACCCACACCCCCCACCAAAAAAGCAGGTTTCCCAAGGATATTCATCGAACATGGCCTAAGAATATACAATGTGACTATAGCCTCAGGATTTGTCGTTTAAGTCACCAGCCTTAGAGCCCACTAAAGAATTTTGCTTGGTGGTACTGTGTATAAATACTACATATATAGAGGAATGTATAGGACTATGTATAAAATCCATAGATTATATACTGATGGTGAAATAGACTTTTGTTGCCAAGACTGAATAAATACTAGTTTAGTATCCCTTTAACATTTTTTCAAAGAAGCTGTTTGAGGGTGGGGAAGTATTCTGTGAGAGGAATAGATAAGAAGAGTGGGCACAGAAATTAGTTGGCCAGAAAAGTCCAAGAAGCATAATGCTGATTGTGAATATGGTTGGTCAGATATGATGAATGCCTATAATCTCAAAGAATATAATGATGACTTCTTGTAACCCCAGCATGCTGGAAGATAAGACAGACAGGTCACAAATACAAAGCCAGTTGGCATGGAAGAGATCTTATCTCAAAAAGAAAGACAGAGGAATGCTGATTGTTTGAGGTGCAATGGGTCTTCTGTCTACACAAGGAAAGAGACCTTCTCTGTTGGCCAGACGGCGAGCTAAAGTTCACACCCAGTTATTTCTCATGCCAAAGCCTCCCCTGTTCTTCACTTCTCCATGAGGACAATAAATCCACACGGAGTCCTAAACTGACTTGATAGCTCTCTGTCCCTCTTTTCAGCGCAGAGCTTATTTTTTCTAGAAAGATACTCCACTGAGAACATGTGAAACTTTCCTTGTGGTGACTTTTGAGAGCCAACAGACTGGATCAGATCTAACTTTCATAAAGTACGGAAGTCAGGCTTTAGGCCAAGTCAAACTGCCTGATTTCTGAGGGGGAAACACATCAATTCTAAGATGGGCCAGGTACAAAGGGTCAAAGGTGAATCCCTATGCATAGAAATTTTACAATTTAATACAGTCTTTAAAAAACATAATCAAAGTGTGCGTCATGAACATTCAAAAGAATAATGATCGCATTCCTTTGGGATAACTGTGGAGCTTCAAAGAACTATTTCTTTTTTTTTTTTTCATTTTTCCTTTTTTTTTCAATATTTTTATTTTGTAATTAACTTAATTTCACATATCAGCCATGGATTCCCCCATCCTCCCTCCTCCCACCCCCCAGCACCCCTCCCTATCCACTCCCCATTCCCACCTCCTCCAAGGCAAGGTCTCCCCTGGGGAGTCAGCCCAGCCTGATAGACTCAGCTGAGGCAGGTCCAGTCCCCTCCTCCCTACACAAAGGCTGAGCAAAGTGTCCCAAGATAGGACCCAGGCTCCCAAAAGTTAGCCCATGTACCAAGGACAGGTCCCAGCTCCACTGCCTGGTGCCTCCCAAACAGTTCAAGCTAATCAACTGTCTCACTAATCCAGAGGGCTGGTCCAGTTCCATGGGGGCTCCTCCACCATTGGTTCACAGTTCATGTGTTTCCACTAGTTTGGCTATTTGTCCCTGTGCTTTTTCCAATCCTGGTCTCAATATCTCTTGCTTATACAATTCTTCCTTTCTCTCGCCGATTGGACTCCTGGAGTTCCACCTGGGGCTCGGCTGTGGATCTCTGCATCTACTTCCATCAGACACTGGATGAGAGTTCTATCATGACAGGCGGGGTGTTCAGCCATCCTATCATCAGAGCAGGTCAGCTCAGGCACTCTCTCGACCATTGCCACTAGTCTACAGTGGAGTTATCTTTGTGGATTTCTAGGGACCTCTCTAGCACTCTGCTTCTTCCTATTCCCCTGGGGTCTTCATTTATCATGGTATCTCCCCCTCCATTCTCTCACTCTGCTCCTGATCTAGCTGGGACCTCCAGCTCCCCTAAACTCTCTTTCCCCTGACCCTTGCCCTCCATTATTTCCTAATATGGACAAAACAACCTGAGCAAAGAGAGGTGTGTGATGCATGCTTGGTAGAGAAAGGGCAGGGGGGTCAAACCAACTCTCTACATATGACAGATGTATCTGAAACACTGAAAGAAAACTGAACCTAGGAATGAATGCAATCTAACACCCACATCCAGTAAACAGTAAAACTGCTACCTCTACCTTCAAGCCCTGAAGAATCTAATTCCACATGCTCCCTTGGCTTCTTGGACATTTTTGCCCTTGTCTGGTTCTAAGAGAACAGATTAGAAATATTTCTTAATACTAATCTCCACACAAATTGTTTTTTATCTCAGATTTGTCCAGAGTGAGCCACAGCACTACCCAAAAATGAAAGATCTGGTGCCAGATTTCATACTATGTATATAGACTTGAAGATCATGAACATAAAGGACCCATACATAAGGGTAGGTCTTACAGCTCTTCAGTTACCCTCTGGGAATTTGCTGTCCAGCTATAGTCAGCTCCTCAGAGTACACCCGTATTTTAGGTTTATAACTTTGAAACAAACACTTGCTCTTAGATGAATTTTTAATATCACGTTTTACTGTGTCTAAAAATAGTAAATGACCATTATGAGAAACTTTTAAAATATAAAAGGAAATAAAGAGATACAACCAGCATCCATGAACAATCATTATTAAAATTTCTCTATCTGTGCACATGTGTTTTATATACTCAGGATCACAGTGTTAACATATTTCACAAACTGTTTTAGTCACTTTTACTGCATAAATTTATTTCCATAGTTTTCATTCCCTATAATAAACATTTGATTTGTTCTAATACTTTTGCTACTAAAAGCAATGTACTAGTGAACAGCTATGAGCTAAAATTTATTCATTATTTTTAGGATAAATCTCTACAATTATGATTGTTGTTTCTAAGTATGCAGATGTCCTTTATCCCCCTGATAAATATTTCCAACTTGTTTTTCTAGAAAGGTATTCTCAGTATATGCTCGGCCAATGGTCACGTGAGTCTTCGAATAATTAGCACAGTACCCCAGGTATATTGAATCCTCACTGATAAATTCAGGACATCTTATAGGCTGACTCCCTCCAGCCTGTCAGTGTTTCACCTTCCTCTTCATGCATAATTTTGCTTCTTTCAACACATTTTCCCTGACAGTCATTTCATTTTCCATCTTCTTTTACTTTTTCTGTCAAAAGGATAATAGTATTATAAAACCACACACACTACAATATCAGAACCTTTCCCAAAGGAAAAACATATACATATAGTAAATAGCCTGGAAAAGCCACATCTAACCCACGGGTGTAGTGCACAGTGGGAAATAGAACTCCAACAGAAAAAGTGTTTGAGACAAAATGTTCAAAGTATCTCAAATCACACCAAATAGTCAACATGTGCTTCTTTTTTTTCAAGACAGTGTTTCTCTGTGTAACTTTGCACCTTTCCTGGAACTTGCTTTGTAGACCAGGCTGGCCTCGAACTCACAGAGATCCACCTGCCTCTGCCTCACAAGTGCTGGGATTAAAGGTGTGCTCCACCACCACCCAGCCAACATGTGCTTTTAAAGGAAAGCCAGCCTGCTTCTATGGTAAGAGACAAGTTCTGTTAGAGGAGCTTTCAATGTGCAATAGTCCCAGGCTTATCTAGTGACTAATGGCCATGCTGAAAATCTCCACAGAAAAGACTCTTTGGGGCCAGTCTTCAGAGAGAGCAGAAAGCTACATCTAGGAAATGACTGGCATGTATTTTAACTAGGGGATTTAGATCTAGAACTCTGTGGAAATAAAGCAAAAGGCCATCCATGTCTGCCAACTTGGCCCTTTGGGAAAGGGTATAAAACCCTCCTTACCTAAGGAAGTGTTTATACAAGCCGCTTGGCAGCTTAAACAGTTGACAGACTGCTTACTAATGAACAGATGTGTGCAACCTAGCTTAAAGAAAAAGAGGGAAATATGTGTCCACAATGAATAGCTGCTGTGGAATGATAAAGAGGTCTTCCTCTGAGCTTTGTATCACAAACAAAGTAGTACTTTCTGTAAATTTTCACTGGTAACTTCCTCACAACAAAGTGTTTACTATCGAGAGAGAGGAAAGCTGATTTCCAAACAGTCCTTAAAGGGTCAAAAGTATATGTGTGTATGCATGTGTATACACGCATATAAAAATAAATCCAGAAAATAACACATTGGAATTGTGTCAATTCTTCATTCATGTCTTCTAATACTAACCATTTATTGAAGTCGTGCAAGTAAAGAAATTAAAGGGCTCACTCTCCAAACTGTCCCTTTATCGGCATGTTACCCCACACCTGGCAGGTAGGACCATGAGGAAAGGGAATCCTCTCCCCATTCAGATGACCGGTGCTCGTTGGGCCTTATGTGTTTGGTTTGGTTTAGTGGATTCTGTAGTCCTTGTGAAAAAATACATGATTTGTTTTCCCCAGGGGCTTTTTAGAATTCTCAGGAGATAAGACAACATCCCCTGAAGTACTGGAAATGACTAAGGCCTGACAGCCACTTAGAGTGTTATCATGTTCTGAGAGGGCCCGCTGCTGGTTTTGTGGGTGCTATCTGTACAGTAGCCGGCACTTAGTCGCTCGATGTTATTTGAAGAGATTTAAGAGGCACTACAGCTGCTGCGTCTCTGGCTTCTATTTTTATTGGGATGAACTTAACATGGGCCTGAATCTCTTCAAGAGAGAGAGACTCTCAGGAAGCGTTTATAGTCAATCTACTGACAGCAGAAGAAGAGGAAGATAACTCAATAGTCCAACCCTCTGAGGACGAAGAACTTCTCCAGAAAGTCAACCTACACAGAAGAGTTGGAGGAATTTCCCAAGTGGTAAGAGTGGGTTCATGCATGGCATCCTGGGTTTGGAAACTAAGCTGCAGAGAACCTCAGTGGCATGACTGTGACAGTTCTAGGCTCAGTGCCTTGTGGTGGCGTATGTGTTCAAGGTTTTATTACCTTATTTTTGTTTTCCTCATCAGATGGTACAGTTACTGCTAAGTAGTCTTATTCCTGTTATGGTAGTAAATCCATGTGCGGTCCCGTTGAACAATCAGGGGGTCACAAGGAAAGTCTGATTGAAGGTCAAGATCATACAAAGACACTCCGGCATAATCCACCCAAGGGCACACTGTCGATACTGGAAATAGGGTTTAATCTATCAGCTTAAGGTAAAAGGCAAAGATGATTTTTCTCGGGTGATAAAGAAGCTATTTCAGGATGACAGAAAGTGGCTCTCTGACAGAGAATGTAAAAGCCACCTCCTCAACAGATTAATGTTTACCTGCAGGAAAATATTTAAAAATCAGACAAGAAAATTTATAGGTTTGTAATTAGTTTTTTTTTTTAGAGTTTTAAATTTTATTTTGTGTGTATGAATGCTTTGCCTGTATGGGTATATCTGTATCCCATGTGTGTCTGGTGTCTGAAGATGTCAGAAGATGCCATCGGATCTCCTGAAACTTTAATAGCAGATGGCTATGAGTCACCATATGGGTGCTGGTAACCAAATTCAGGTCCCATACAAGAGCAACAAATGCTCTTAACCACTGACCCATCCCTCCATTCCCCAGATGAGAAATCTGGAACTAGGAAACTAGAATTGTAGCACTGCTCTGTCAAAGTCACAGATTCTAAAGTAGTAAATCTGAAAACATTAAAGAACTCTTTGGCGAAGCAAGAGTTGTAGGACTCATCATAGGGAATCCATGTGTATAAATTTCCCATAAATATCCTGACTAATAACTACCATACTTCTTTAACAAAGATTTAAAATGCAGCACCTGATCTCAAAGGTTCACTTTGGGTAAAGCACATGCCCTGCTTTAATATTGGTGATTTCTATTACTTATTAATAACCTCCAAAGATCTACTTATATAATTGGTATGCCAGTTTTAACTATGGACTGGAGCTGAACCTCTAAATGAATCCTAAACAGCTAATCCTAAGCCTATATCTCAACAAGATACAGTTTTCCTTACATTGTTGCACACACAAGTGTAGAACCTTTTTAAGCATAAAATAACTTCACAAGTCAAGTTAATAATGATGAAGCATAAAGACAATAAAGGAATTTAGGATATAGTGTATGAATTTAACTTTCCCTCATAAACACAAAAATTGATAGAAATAATTTTTTGAACCTGTATCCTGGAAAATTCATGAGACAGAAATATGAGTGTGTAGATTATACTGTGTCCAGGTACCTATAGACTGATGGGGATCCATAGTCTGTGTTCAGTAAGTATGGAATCCATCCTCTCAGTGGATGGATATAGTTAGAGTTTTCCTGCCTGGCCTGCAGTCAGGACAAATCTCTCTCACCCGCCAGTCCCACAGTCGCTCAGACCCAACCAAGAAAGCACACAGAAACTTACATTGTTTAGAAACTGTATGGCCATGTCAGGCTTCTTGTTATCTGCTTCTTCTATCTTAAATTAACCCATTTCTGTTAGTCTATACTTTGCCACATGGCTTGTGGCTTACCAGTGTCTTTACATGTTGCTTTTCATGGCGGCAGCTGGCAGAGTCTCTCCCACCTTCTACTTCCCAGAATTCTCTTCTCTCTTGTCCTGCCTATACTTCCTGCCTGGCCACTGGCCAATCAGAGCTTTATTTACACAGAGTGATATCCACAGCAGATGGATTCTTTCCAGTTTGACTGCACATTCAACTTAGACTCTCCTATATATGTGTGCTGTTCAGTCTTATTGTCCACTTATTTAGATCAAAGCTACTCTTCTGGAGGCATCTTTAAGGGTATTTTCAGGGAGGATCAACTAGAGTGGTGACTGTTCTAAAGAGGTTCTAGGAAAAAGTAGTGTTGCTTGCTTGCCTGCTTTCACTCTGAGCTGGTGGCTGTGTCTTGCCTGTTTTCTGTACCCTCTGCTACATCAGAACTGAGCCTCTGCTGACCTCCAACCTGGACTGAAGATCATCAGTTCTCCAAGAATCCACCAGGCCTGCAGTACCAAATTAGGTCTCCTGAGGCATCCAGGCCTGTGGACTAAGCAGCTGATGGTTTCTCAGCCTCTTCAGCATCCAGACAGCCATTGTTGTACCATGTACTTGTCCCTGTGAGCCAATCTAATAAATCTTCTGTGGTATATATTCATTGTATCAGTCCCATTTGATTTGAGAATCCCAATGAATACATACAATCTCTCAAACTCATGTCCTATGGAATCACATGGAATACAGAGCTACATATCTCCATGACCGACATTTGCTTTCATTTTCACACTAAAGTTGAGCTGTGAAGAATAACTTCAAGCAATTCCTTTTATACGCTACTACCCTAAGAAAATGTACAGGGAGTCTAGGAACATAAAACTGAGATTTCTTTGCTTTTTACAGATGATAATTCATTAGTCAATTCCTTAAGATTGATTTTAAAATTCAAAGGATTTATGAAAATACAAAGATTCAGACTGTTGAAATTGTTCACTTGGAACACTTCATTCTCATTGTTTGGTATAATGAGGAAAAAATACAAGTGCTACTATTAGTGGAAATGAGAAACCACTCCAATAACTTACTCTATTGTGTACATCACTTAAGCCAGGCAACCCAAGACTTCCTCAGATATAAGCCTGTGATAGTCACACCAAATTAGATTAATCTCATGTGTGGGATTTGGCTTATAAATAGGAAGACCATATAATTTCTCGCTGCTGCTGTCCAGTTTTATGTCAACTTGACACAAGCTAGAGTCATTTTGGAAGAGGGAACCTCAACTGAGAAAATGCCCCAACTAGAATGATCTATGGGCAAGCCTGTGGTACATTTTCTTAATTAATGACTAATGTGGGAGGGTCCAGCCCATTGTGGGTGGTGCCACCCCTGGGAATGTGGTCCTAAGACATATAAAAAAGCAGGATGAGCAAGCCATGAGAGTCAAGACAGCTCTTCTCCCTGGCCTCCACATCAGTTTCTGCCTCCAAATCACTTCCCTGCTTCAACTCCCACGCTGACTCCGCCTCAGTGATGGAATGTGATCTGAGAGTAATAAGCTGGAATAAAGCCTTTCCTCCACAAGTTGACGTTGGTCTTGGTGTTTTACCACAGCGATAGAAACCCTAACTAAGACATAATCCTAGTAAGATATGCCAAGAGTCAGAGAAGTCAACAAGTCAGACTGTCCAGAAACCAAGACAGAGAGTTTCTTTAGCTTTCAGAATACTGTAACAAGCTCCAACCAATATGGAGGTGAAAGTTACACTCTGCAAATCACTTTGATACTTGGTACATTACACAGTGACTGCGTGTTTCAATGTCTAACTTCTCAGCTGGAATGCAAATGCCTGAGTAAAAGTGGGCTGTCAGTTTCACTGGTAATAGATAAGAAAATGCTGAGTAATAGAGGCTAGATATAGTTGACATGATTGCCAAAATCCAGGATAATTACTAAGGCCCGCATTTTCCAACAACCCATTGGACACCCAATGCTTATTATTTCTGTAATAACTGGTTGTTGCAGATGGCAGGGCCAGACTATCTGTAACTACTGAAAAGTGTCCTGAAGGTGTTCCAAGTGTTGCCAGGGGAGCGAATCTTGGTATCACCACTGTGTTAGAATTGAACTGGCTGAATGAGAAGAACCAGCATTCAAACAAGGACCCCCTTATTTAAAGGAAGAGACAGAACGAATTTATAGATACATCCAAAGACTCAAGCATTTGATGCAACCACAAGAATTACTTCACAGACCTTAAGAGGCAGACTCATTCCTAGTAGACATAGTAAAGGGTTGTTCAGTTGGTCATTTATTCAAGTCCTGTGCTAAGGGGCAAAAATGGATATCACTGCACAAATAAATTCATTCCCTAAAAGCATCATTCTCTCAGCAAGGATGGAAGGGAGGAGGAGAGGAAGGTAAGCAAGAGCAGCTGAGGTCAGATGTCAAATCCCACCACAGGATATAGCTTAGTGTGGGCTTCTCCCCACCTCTTCTGTGTGTGTGTGTGTGTGTGTGTGTGTGTGTGTGTGTGTGTGTGTGTGCAGTTGCAAGTGCACTTGTGTATGTGTGGAGTCCAGAGCATGATATAGATGTCATTGCCCGTCAGTTGCTATCCACCTTCTTCTTTGAGACAGGTTCTGTCACTGACCTGAGGCGTCAGTAGACTAAGCTAGCTTGCATGCATACCTCTGGGATCTACCAGTCATCTCCATGTCCCCAGTGCTAGAATTATTAAGCACACATCACCACATGTGCTTTTTTATGTGGGTGCTGGTGATCAAACTCAGGTCCTCAGTTTGCACTGGCCCATGGTACATATCTTTTGTGCCTTACTGGATTAGGAGTTTGAAGGAAGTTGAAGTAGACAGAAAAGAAACTAAGAACCATCATTTATTAATAACTGATAGAATGCCAAGAATATTATTTCACTTAAAATTTAGTCATATTAGAAACGGGGCTTCTGGCTGGAGAGATGGCTCAGCAGTTAAGAGCACTGGCTACTCTTCCAGAGGTCTTGAGTTAAATTCCTCACAACCATCTGTAAGGAGATCTGGTGCTCTCTTCTGGCCTGCAGACATACATGCAGACAGAATACATAATAAATAAATCTTTTAAAAAAGGGGGGGCATCATCGAGGGAGAAAAGGGGTGTGAGTGGATTAACCAAAACCAAAGATGTATTTAAAACTTTATGGAAACTAACTACTTTGCAAGCTAATTAAAACACAGAATTTCAAGAACAAATAAAAGGGGCTTAGAATTCAGGTACCCTGAGTGAGTGGGCAATGTTTCCCAAAAAGACATTGGCTTATTAAATAAACATCACAGTGCCAGGATATGGATAACTCATTACAAACTCATTGTTGGTTGGGGGCACCTAGAGCCCCCCAAAAGACAATGCAGGAGATTGTCATTGCTTTTGGTTGCCCACCATAACTATATGGTAAGACAGTATTGCTGAAGACATAACACAGTTTGGTTGCAGGACATAGAAAAATAAAGTCGGAACAGACCTGAAAACCTGCTCCCTGGTGACTAGCTCTCCCAGTGCCATAAAGTGTTATGAAAGCTTCTGAGGAGAAAAGTCATCAATAGTCTTAACCAGTAGTAAACATGAATACTACAGTGTCGACCTGCTAGACAAGTTGTGCCTGCTGGTGCAACAGATCGTATGAAGGTAACCAGCCACTTTCTGATTGGATTTGAAGCCTGCTACACAAGAAGGAATTCATGGTTGTTATTGTAAATGAAGCTCAAAGCCTGTGGCTCTGGAGGTCATAGACCCTCCTCTTGTTTTGTTAAATGAATATGTTGTCAAACTACTTTCTAAATATTTATGTTTAAAATACCCCCAAAATAATGCTGCTCTCCACGTTGGCCAGAGAAGCTTCCATCTGCAATGAGCAACAGTTAGTACAGAGACTCATGACTGGTCAAAATGCCGAGAACAAGGAAACAATGGGTGCTCAGACCTAAATGGGATATGGGATGCTTATATCAGCACACACACACACACACACACACACACACACACACACACACACACACACACACAGATAGGAGGGGGGGTCACTGAACATTGCAGAAGAGGGGACAGAAAACAACTAAGAGCTAGGGGAGGGGATGAGGAATGGAGGGAAGTGTTATGAGATGTTATCCTCTGCACATGACATAGATGTTGTACTCAGGAACTCACTGCAATGAAGCTTGCTTGAACAAGACTAGCCAACCACATCAAGCAACATTCCACCAGGCAACACTAATTTAACTGGACACGGTGGGTTTAAAATAAAATAAGAAAGGACACCACAGCCAAGCATCAGGCAGATCTCAGGGAATCTTGTGGAAGACAGGAAGGAAGGGTTGTAGGACCCAGTGGTATCAAGGGCACCGCAAGAAAACCCACAGAACCAACTAACCTAGGCTCATAGGGGCTCACAGAGACTGAGCTGACAACCAAGGAACCTGTGTGGGACTGGCTTAGGCCCTCTGAATATATGTGACAATTGTGAAACTTGGTCTTCGTGTGAGACTCCTAACTGTCTCACTGTGTTGCCAGTCCTGAGGACCCATTCTTCCTACCGGATGGCCTCATCCAGCCTTAATAGAAGAGGAGGAGCCTAGTCTCTCTGCGACTTGATATACCATGGCTGGCTGATAGCCATGGGAGGCCTGTCTTCCCTGTATCTGAAGAGAAACAGAGGAGAAGGGGTAGAAGGGGGAGGAGAACAGAGGGGAAGGGACTGAAAAGAGGGGAGGGAGGGGGAAACTTGGGAAATTAAAAACAAAATAAATAAACAATGACAATAAAGAAAGAACTCGTTGGGCTGGAGAGATGGCTCAGAGGTTAAGAGCACTGACTGTTCTTCCAGAGGTCCTGAGTTCAATTCCCAGCAACCACATGGTGGCTCACAACCATCTGTAATGAGATCTGGTGCCCTCTTCTGTGTACATAATAAAATAATAAATCTTAAAAAGAAAAAGAAAGAAAGAACTCCTTAGTGGAAGGGGTATGTGTTGGGGTGTCCCGAGGGTATTTGAGGAGTAAGGAGTGGATGTGACCAAAATACATTGTATACATGTATGAGATTGAGAAAGAATAAATAAAAGTTAAAAATAATTTTTTTAAGCTGGGCGGTGGTGGCGCACGCCTTTAATCCCAGCACTCGGGAGGCAGAGGCAGGTGGATCTCTGTAAGTTCAAGGCCAGCCTGGTCTGCAGAGTGAGATCCAGGAAAGGCACAAAGCTACACAGAGAAACCCTGTCTCAGGAAAAAAAAAACAATTTTTTTTTAAATAAAAGAAACTGGATATCATGCTCCCCATGCAGAAAACCAAGAGGCAAGGCAATACAAGAAGAAACTTCACCTCACTAGAACTTTGCTGTGCTGGGCATCTGGATGTGGGTCTTTCTTACAGATCTAAACAGACAGACCCATCCCACCATTCCTAGTGGACACTGGTAGAGGGATGCTGAGTTGGAAGTTTGTCCAAGCTCTCTTCTGGGATGTAAAGACAACATCATTGAATGAATAACTCAGCTGTGGAGTCACAGAACTCCATTTGAAATCTCCCCCACAGAATCCATGGTTATATAATAGACAGGGAATAAAAAGCCGTACTTCATTGTATCTGGACGTGATGTATCCTTAACTCCTGGCCTAGACTGTAGGATGGGCACAGAACAACTCTGGAAACCTGTAGTTTCTGACTTGCAATAGGAAACAAGCAGAAGGTGATCTGGTCCTGGGAAAGTTAGTATCCATGTAATTAGCAGAGTTAATGTCATGCAGTTTCCATAAGTAACACACAGTTTACCTCTGTCATTGAGAGGTACAATCTAACCATAGCAGGCTGTGCTGTCTAAAGTAGAAGAAAGGGTAGTCCAAGGTTCTTTTTTAGGAGGAAATATTCTAAGAAATTATGTCTTTAATTTTAAATGACATTTAAAGTTTTTCTCAGGGTTCCCCTTGCAGCTTGGGAGCATACTGGTTGCATTGGGTGCACCATCAGCAGAATAAACTCCCACCTGAAAATCGGCCTATGGAGAGGACAGCTTGTTGTTTCTCAGGACATTGAATCTCCCTGCCAAGATTCCACCCCACAGGGTCTGAGCTATGGCAGAGGGAGATTAAAGTGGTAGATCATACAACCTATTCAGTCCCTCCTACGGTTCTGGGAAATGGCTACAAGCCACCCTTAAGCTAGACAGCTATATCTCCTCGCACATTCTTCATCCCTAACCGCCTGGATCAAACTTACTTTATCCTGACCTACCTATTCTGGGAATGCATTGTTCAATGGTTCTGCTTTGGAATGCTTGTCATTTTTTTTTTTCCACTTTGTGGCTTTGCTATCTAATTGCAAGCATAACTTACTAAACAGAGTTGATGTCTCGTCACAGTGTCTGTCCAGGAGACTACAGACCTGCAATAAATGTTCAATCATGATGACAACAATAGACCCAATAGCAGTGTGAGCACAGTAAAACACGCCATTTTCCCACTGCATGAACCCTGTAAAGCTGTGACCCCGGAACAGTTCTGTGCGCACATGCACACAAGCGTGCACACTTGTTCCTAGGTTTCTGTTACTATTCAAAAAGTTTTCCTTCAGCCCCACTGTATGTATGCACACCATGTCATTGCTGTGGTCTCTAGAAACATGGCATAAACTGAGTGAGTAGCAAATGTCAGGGGAAAGAGCAGGATCAGAATCAGGGAAGCTAAATGGCAGAGATCTGTGGAAGGATGGATGGCAGTTTTCAAAGCGAATAGTTTCTAAGATAATTTCATTCTGACAATCTTTTTTGGTATGTACGTGCTCATATGTGTGTGTGGCCAAAAGTGTGTGGATATATGAATACATTCAGGGGCCAACAGTCAACCTCAGGGATGAATTCTCAGATGCTGCTCCCCCTTTTTAAGATTTTTTTTAATGTGTGTGTGTCTATGTGGGAGTATGTGCTCATAAGTACAGAAGGTCGAAAGAGGGTGTTGAATCTTCTAGAGTTGGAGTTAAGAGCTCCCCAGTTGGGGTATTAGAAACTGAATATGTGTTCTCTGCAAGAGCAGTACTGGTGGTTGACTTGACCTCAATGCCTCATATTTTCATACCATGCATTTCACCTACCTCGATATCTCTCTGGTCCCTGGCACATTTCCTCATTAGGAACTAGTTCCCTGACAACTCTGCTCCTCTCTGTCCACGTTAGTCCATGTCAGAGGGATGGAAAGGAAGCTAAATTCCTCAGTCTTGAGATACTTTTTAGAAGGGCTTAGAATGCAAACCAATCATTCTACGGAGACACATGACTGAAAATTAATCTTGAAAGAAAATATTGTGTAAGATAGAAACATACAATAGCTTTGTGAGTAAACATGGCATACAAAAGTGAACACAGCTCAGCTGAGGTAAGAGCAGCTGGCCCTGGTGCCTGTCGTACTTACTGATGGTTACACGTGTCAGGGGATAACAGCAGAACTCAGTTGTGCCGTCAGATATGGTCCCAACTCTGAATCTCTCTAGCTAGAAGTCTCTGATTATCTCAGTCTCTCGACCAGTCTAGATTCCAGCATGACAGTTTTGCTTGTTCTCCTACTCCATCCACAGAGCCTTTTTTCAAGTCACACTCCATGCTAACCCCAACCTACCCTGATTCTGCACTCTCCTGCTTTGCGCTGCTGGGCAAAAGCGTGCTGTCCCTCAAGCCACTTAATGCCCTGTGTTGCTATGACTGGGTCCTCGTGTTTCTTTGGCTTTTTCTAGTTTTCTTCCCAATCTGTACCACTCCTGACCATGTACTCGGCCCACATCCCCACAATACACACAAGTACACACACACACACACACACACACACACACACACACACACACACAGCCAAACTGCTATTGCACCCAACTTCCTGTTGCTTAGATACTGGCCTCCTCCCCCATTAACACAAGTTGCTACTGTGCTGAGCAGCACTGCCTTGTAATCCTTTTCTCAGAGACAACATTCTCTGAACCTGGATCTCCTTCACTTTAGGACAAGGGTGAAGTTTTAGATGCCAGCCTTTCATACGTGGCCAAGCCCTGCTGCCTCCTAACTAGATGTGAGGCCATTGACCTCTTCCAATGAAAACACTACATCCTCCATGTCCAGCTCCCAAAACCAATTGCTATGGCTAAAGTACTGAGACAAGGTACTGAATACCAAGTCATCTACATTACCCACTTCAAAGCTCGAGAGAGAAAATAAAACTCAGAGGATGGCGTACAGTGATGTGGATCACACAACAGTTGTCTTGACTTGCCCAAAACATGGGACGGAAGGAAAGGCATGAGGTTTTGCCCCTCCCTGAAGATATTGGTGGCTGAGAGAGGAGATCATGAAGCTCCCCTTCTCCCTGAATAGGTATAGGCAGTTAATGATCACCAGTGGAGGGGGAGATATTTTCTTCAGTCAAGTAACCAGTGATAGGAAGCCTCGGCTCCTGTAAATAACCCCTCGCTCAGTATCCTGTAAGAAATCCAAATAATAGACAATGGGGCATGCACACACACATGAAAACAGAGAGGAATCTAGCTGAGAAGATCGGGATCATCAGGACAAGAGGAGAGTAAATTAGAGTCATGGGGATGAATATGCTAAAATAACATTATATACATACATGAAACTATCACTATGGAGCCCATTCATGTGTATTAAAAGTTGTAAAATGTAACCCTGGAAAAGGACTCAGGGCTCTCCAGCCTGCTGATGCTTTACAGTTAGTCTGCTGCTCTTTTCTTTCTTTTTTAATAAAACCTTTCACCTGAGGAGAAAGAAAGAAAAATGGGCTCTGTCTACCCATAGTCTGAGTCCATGATGTTAAAGGAAAAAAATCATACTTGGTGTTAATATGTGTAAATACTTGATATTCCATGAACTTCATTGAGGTTTCAATAAATATCAGTATGCTTTCCCAGGTGAAAACAGAATTGCATTTCAACAATGATGGTGATGCAGACGGGAGCGCAGTCCGATGCCTCCAGTGACTCAGTCTCTCCACAGACTGGCCTAGAAATTGAAAGGCTGGGGAATCCAGCTTTTTCAGAATACATGAAGATGTTCAGGAAGTGGACTTCAGCCAATTTCTCAGGAAACCAGCATCTACATCTTCAATCCATTGAAAAAATTACAGCCTTACAGGGCTGAAGAGATAGCTTAGTGATTGAAAACACTTGTTTCTCTTGCTGAGGGACACTGATTCATTTCCCAGCACCTACGTGGTGGCTCACAACCAGCCTCAACTCCTGTTCCTGGGCCTCTGCAGGAACCAAGAACACCCACGGGGCACACACATATATTCAGGTAAAACACCCATATGCATAAAATAATGTTCTCTAAGTTACAAGATTCTTTTAAAGATGTAACTTTACAATATAACAATGAGCTAGCATCATCACTGACTAGGCTCGGGAGTCTCCTGATACCCTTTGCTGAGGAGAACAGAGCATACATTCAATATTGCTCCTGCTCAAAGCTCATAACAACAGTCCAGTCACAAGGAACCACCAAACAAATCCAAACCAAGAGACAGCCTGAAAACAAGTGAATTATTACCCTGCTTAAAATGTCAAAACCAAACCAAACAAACAAACAAAAAGGATGCAAAGAGACATTTCCAAATTACAAGAGGCATTGTAACTAAATACATTGAATGACTTCAGGTTGACTCCTGAATGAGTCTCTCTAAAATATTTTTATTGGGATGATTGAACAACCAATGAAATATAGATAAAGTCTGCTGATTAAATATCAACATCAGACCAACATTAATTTTGAGTGTAATAGTTACAAAATGGCTAAACAAAACTATGTATTCTTGGAAAATATACACCTGTATTCAAGGATAAAGGACTAGCGTGTCTCCAACATAATGAGTGGTCCGTAGTAAAAGTCTCTACAGAAATAGAAAATGATGCCAATACATTTGTCCAACATGTTAACAGTCAGGAACTTCTGAGTGAAGGGACATGGGACTTCTTTATATTGGTCTTGAAATTTTTTTTGAGAATCTAAGATCATTTCAAATAAAATTTTACCAGACTAGGGTAACTGAGGTAACCGCCACTGTCCATTCCTAGAGCATCTGAAGAGCTAAATTCAACAGGAGCCAATAGCATAGTATTTCCTCAGCTCAACTCCTGGGAAGCCCACACTGTGCATCTCTTGCATCCAGCCTCTCTCCTCCATCCTCCACCTGTCTAATGGGCTCATATTTTCTAGAGCTCACATTCGATTAACTGTAAACTAATGTTCTAGAGAGAAACACGCAGTGCCGGAAAAGGAGTTTGTCAGGGTGTTATTCTGTGCTCATCCAATGAATTCAGTAGCTGTTTCTTCCTGGGTGACCCTGTTTCCATAGCTAGAATGAAAGTACCATACTTACTTCAGAAGGTTTTCATGATGTGTAAATGCATGCATGTGGCTGCATAGAGTAAGTTTTCAACAAATGTCACTTATTTGTATTATTATATCAATAATAAATAAATATTAGGTAATAGGCCTCTTTTTACAAAGAAGAAAGTGTGGAGGTAACAAATGAATTTGCCCTATGCATAATGGATTCCCATCTCTAGGACACAACAGGCTAGGATTCAAAGGGAAATGTGGATTCAAGCAATTGTATATCCATGACTGAATTAGGAAATGCCCAGATCCAAAATAACAGGAGACATGAGCATATATAAGCAACTTTAATTCCATTTTAGAGCCGTGACAAATTTAAAACAAAGTGGAAAATATAGGCCACAGCTTAAGGAAAAAAAATGAAACCAAATAACACGACTTAGTCTCCCCGTGGAAGACTTTAAAAAGATAGGGACGAGTATTTGATTAGGAGACAAAGCCATGTGTAACTGTCCCACTTCCTGTTCAGGAGGCCTCCACAGCCATTGTCAAAGCTGGGCTGAGGACACATTGCAACTCTCCAGCAGGATGGATAACATTTACAAGAGGCCAGTGAGCAGTGTAAATCACCCTCCTTTCAACCTGAATTGTGCAGCTGAGTTCATTTGTCTCCTGAATGCTGAGCTGACCAAGAGAGATAAAGCCAATAAAAGCTCTCCAGCTTGGAGAAAGCCTTGTTTTCTGTCTAAGGCATCTGTCCTCATAAGGAAAAGGTTATTGGGCCTGGAGCCACTGGCAGTTACGTGTGTACCTAGAGCATTGGCTTTGATTTGCTGAGTGCTGTCACACACCATTCTTTGCTTATTCGGCCTCTCTCAGTGGTACAGAAGGAATGTTTTTCTGCGGCCCCTCTCTGCCACAACGCGCCTGCCACGCAGTGATTTAGGACTGAAACGCCATTAAGGGAGTCGTATTTTATTTGGAAGAGCTGGGTGGCCATTGCTTTAGTCCTCTGTGCTCTGAACTCCATCACTTATTTACATTTTTAATATTTAGGGAGTAAATAGTTCTGGGACCTGTGTTCCAGTTCGTACTCTGTCTAAATATCCTACAAGCAAATCGAAGATAAGGGAAAAGCTTGAGTTCCAAGAATCTTAGACTGTGTTGGTTTCCTGTCTCGAGCAATGTTCTTCTCAAACCAATGGTGTGTTTCATTGTAGCTACGTGGGGACACACATAACTGAAAACCCTCGGGAAGGAATTTTCCATCTTGTGGAAAATAACAGATTTTAGACCCGCTTTACATAGCATCGCGTTCACATTGCTTGCTGTATGTCTGGGATCTCAAGCACCACACTTAGAAGTAAGTAGAAATTGAAGCAGCACTCCTGAATATGGAGATTCGTCTAAGAGTCATCATGCCTTTTAACACGAGGATCCCGAAACAGACCCTGAGAAATTAAAGAATGGGTTAAGTTAGAACTAGAGCAAATCTTACACGGACAGTGGCCACACTGCCACAACCAAATCCAAACTTTAATACCGACGTGAGAACTGCAGCAGTTGCTGTTTTATAGGCCGACGTTATTCATAATAATTACAGTTTAATCACAGCTGGTGCTTAGTGAATACTTGCTGGGGGCCAGCCCTGGGGTACGCACTTGGCCATGGATAATCACTCCTATCCAAAGAGACAGGCACCACCATGGCTGTCCACAGCACAGTAGAGAACGGGATTTAATAGGAGGAAACAGTCTGCCCAGAGCCATAGAGCCTCTAAGTTACAGAGTTGCGTTCAGTCTCATCTCGGGCTAAAGCTCAAACTCTCAGCTGTATCCCCTGTATTTTCCAATTCTAGCCCATGTCCCCAAGAGTAAAACTCTCACCAACACTGTGAATGCTTGAAATGCCCACAGGAATGCCATCAGGAAATAAAAATTTATTTGTTTGTTCATTTGTTTGTCACTGTGTTGCTATGTAGCCCAGGCAGGCCTTGAACTCACTGTCCTCCTATCTCAGCCCACTGAGTTAGGATTACAGGTGAATGCCACTACAGTCAGCAAAAGCCACATTTCTTAGAAGATCTGTCTAGTGTCATAGTTGAGAATAATACAAAGACTAAAGATATCACATGGAAGTCACTAGGAAGGGACAAGCAAGGCATTCCATAAACTCAATGACGCCATTTGTTAGAAATTCCAACAAATACATATCAAATGCCCACTGTGCATCTGGCCCAGCTCCAGGAATTTAAACCCGTGGATTATCTGTGTTCTCATTCAGGTTTCAGGTTCTGTCCTGGGGCCCAGCCACCACCGGACCTCAGAGTCCAGCACAAACCTGGCAGGCCAGATTCAGAAGTGAACAGCTCTTTGCTTTTCCCCCATGGTTGCCTTTCTCCTAAAAAGCGGGGATTTCCATGTGTGGTTGCATACAACCATAAACATAAAACTCAAGAAGATGAGGCAGGAGGATCAAAAGTTTGTTCAGGGAGCAGCCTGGTAAGTAGAGCAATCCAGATAGATAGATAGATAGATAGATAGATAGATAGATAGATAGATAGATAGATAGATAGATAACCATCCACATCTAAAATTAAATCTTTAAGACACTGATATCGACTTTAACAATCACCCTTTCAGAAGTAACAAACAAACAAACAAAAAAAACATTTTCACCCCTAGTTCCAGAGTGCCCCAAGAAAACCTTTCCAACCTCTCTTGCTCTGAGTATCCAGGTGAGGGAGCTGAAGGCCACCTTAAGGGAAAGGGTTAAGACCCCTGACTCCAGCACCTGTTGTTTGCTTCCAGAAATACTGTTCCTCCCAGCACAGCCCCCAGGGCTACTTCCAGCATGACCAACCCCTGTCCCTTCTGCCTGCCAAGAGAAAATGAAAATTTTTATTGTTTATAATTTTGGCTAAGTTGCAATATTGCAGGTTCATATAAACTCACTCACATATTGTAGTCCATAAGCCCTGATGAGCAATTTAAAGGCACGGTACCACCCCCACTCTTGCTGGGAGGGCAAGATGATGAAGGAGCAAGGGGTAGGGAAGTAGGGGAAGCTCATAAATTATGAAAAGCGAAGGAGTAATTTCATCAAAGTGCCAAGCTCAGTCCATGGAATGTTTCAATTGTGTAAAATTTATCGTTTTCTGAGGGGGATGATTTATTGGTCCTAATTTTCCACAATAAAAAGCTCAGTGGGGATTCTGTGAATGAAATATCTTTTCAAAAATAAGTTTAAAAATGTAGTTCAAAATGAGGGTCAGCGGTGCCATGCCTGGAGAATAACTCCTTCTCGGATCACCTCCAAAAATGAGTCACAGGAGAAAGACCCACAAAACATGTGTTAGTTAAAAAGGCACGAAGTTGTAAAATAAGAAAGCAATATGTCGAAAAGCACATCCCATCCATTTGTTCAATTGATAGGATTATATCTTTATCACTGGATTTCAACAAAATAAAGAAAAACAGGATAGAATCTGTTTTAATTAAACAATGGGAAACAAAAAAGAAAAAATCATTAAAAACAAGTAACATACCTCATATTTGGGAGAAATATGAATTTGTATCACTTCTTGCAAATTTAATCAATGTAGAGCCTAGATCCTGTGAGACAATTCTTAGTCCCCTTCTTTAGTAAGAAAACATTAGGCATCTCCCTTCTGTTCATAGATACAACCAATATTGGCCCTATGAATAAGGACAGGCTCACCTCTTTGCAATCAACTTCAGTCCCACCTTTAGATCAATCCATTCTTCTTAGCTTTGACTCAGCCTTAGCTCCTTGCTAGCAGCTTGCTCCCTTTGTAGGTTCTGTCCCTGAGCTTCCAGGAGGAGGTCCAGACAAACTGTTTGAACTTTCCCAATTTCTCTCCCTGGGAGATTAAATGCACTCCAGTTTCCTGCTTCACATCCTGAATATTTGACCTTGTATCTCAGCTCCAGTCAGAGGAGAGCGTAAGTGGACAACATCCCTTGGCCTATGACCATTCCTAGCAGGGTATCATACATCCACATCCAAGCAGATACATCTTGTACTCCATCTTTGTAAGCTAGAGCCTGATGTTTAACCAAAAGCACTGGATTTCCATAGTGATGATTTCGCCACTGGAGCAAAATGATCTGTATCTGGTTTTTAATCCTATTTCACTTACTATTATTGATTTTCTACTTAAATTCAAGTCTCAAGCATGTGCACATTCCCTACTTCTTTCTTTTTAGTGGAGAATTTTATGGAGATCCTGCCATGGTGCCAGATTCTTGCTGATCACACCCTGTGTATTTCCATTCCTTTGAGAATGTGTTGGGTCCTGTGATTTTCCTCCAATTGGCAGGATAAGTCAAGGTAGATGCCACCTCCAAAACTGCACTACATTATCTAAGACTGTTCTACTATCAACAGCTGGAGACTTCTCTCAAGAGCTGGCTTTAAAGAAAGAAACCAGTATTTTTTTAAAAGAGAAAATGAGACAGCCATATAGCATAAAACTGGTCTCAAATCATGTCTAGTTGCTGATCATGGCCACCATCTCACAGTCAGCAAAAAGCTGAGGTTTTCAGTTCTGCAACCACAAGGAAATTACTTTGGCCAAAAACATAAAGTATAATTATAAGAGTTATCAGAGACACAGATCTGTTCCTGCATAAGCCCCTAGGTGAGAACAGAGTTCAGCAACACTGCAGAGGGCCGGTTAGGATGCATGCCAAGCACCCACTGTCCAGAGGGCCTAAGAGGAAAGTAACTACATGCATGTTGTTTAAATGTTTTTACTACATTTGTGGTAATTTATTAAGCAGCAGTACATAAATAATTCAATTTCTATTCAAATCAATATAAAGAAAACTGATCACAGTGTCCTCTGCAGCAGATAAAGAAAGACCCATTTTTACTCCCTAAGATCAAGTCACCAGGGCTGGAGAGATGGCTCAGTGGTTAAGAGCACTGGCTGTTCTTCCAGAGGTCATGAGTTCAACTCCCAGCAACCACATGGTGGCTCACAACCATCTGTAATGAGATCTGGCATGCAGCCAGAACACTGTGTATATATATATATATATATATATAGATATATATATATATAGATATGTATATATACATATATATGTATATATATGTATATATATGTGTGTGTGTGTATATATATAATAAATCTTAAAACAATTACTAATAAATAACAAAAAAAAAAGAAAAAGACATACACACACAAAAAAAAAGATCAAGTCACCATCATGAAGGAATGCACCCTGTAGCTAGAAACATAACACCAAAGTAAGCAATATTGTGATGATGGTGAGGAGGGGAAGTATGTGACAGGGACAGTTTAGAATGAACTGCTAAGTAAATGAGATTAACCTACATGTCTGAGTGCACTATCAAAAAAGAAGTGCCAGGATACCAGAAAGATCTTAGGAAAGCAGAGGGAGTCCCAGAATACTAGGAAGAGGTAGTGGGTTGATTCGGCAGAGATGACGAGTCTAAAGTAAGATTGGCGGACGCACATCTTTACCATCTTTACCACACCTTAGCTTCTGTTTGTTTTTTGGTATCATCGTTGTTTAGGTTTTTTTGTTTGTTTTGCCTTTGCTTTTGTTTTAATGAGATAGGGTCTGGCTGTGTAGCGCAGGCTGACCTCGAGTCCTATGGAGTAGATTATAAGAACGAAGCACATGGTCCAACTACACCCTGGTCTTTGTAAATCAAAAAGGTTAGTCTATGGAATGAAGAACCACACCGCTTCAAAAGCACATGACTTTGAGCAAGCTATTTTTTCCTATCTAAACCTCAGTGTCCTTGGCTATATGACAGGGACCGTCCCAGTGTCTCGGTTGTTTTGAAAGTCAAATCAAAAAAACAAAATAATACAATAAAAAGCACAGCATGTGTGAGAACCTTATAAATGTTTGCTGTGGTTATTTCCAGTAGAGCCACCGATGCTTTGTAGAAGAGCACCCGCAGGAAGAGGACTAAGCCAGCTCAGAGGTGGACTGAATTTCTGCTCGCCCCCACTATCTCCCAAACCATCCTGAGTTTCCCTCAATTCCAGCTCCGTCCTTTGCATCTGTGGCACTTTTACGACAGTGTACAGTGCCTGTTCTAAAGTCGCGAGGATCTCAAAGACAAAGGTTGGCTTCATTTCATTCTGTCAACACCCAGTAAACCCAAAGTAAAGCCAGGTGGCTAGTAAATCCTCTTAAAGTGATTTTGTTTGGTGCTTTGGGTGAGGGGAATTTGAGACAGGGTTTCTCTGTATAACAGTCCTGGCTGTCTTAGATCTTGCTTTACAGACCAGGTTGGCCTCGAACTCACAGAGATCTGCCTGTCTCTACCTCCTGAGTGCTGGGATTGAAGGCGTGTACCACCACCACCCAGCTTGTGCTTTTATTTAATGGTGATTAGATCTGCATCCTGAGATGCTAGAGGAGATGGGGTAAAAGACACCACTCAGAATTCCAACCTTCATCTCATGCCCATTGAAATATTGTTTGCAATTGTAGAATTTACCCTGTCCAAATTCAGGACTTTCTGGGCCCAGTTTATCTAGTCCAACCTGTTTGTTTGTTTGTTTGTTTGTTTGGTTGGTTGGTTGGTTGGTTGGTCTGTCTATCTATTGGCTATCACACATCCTTTTCTTCTTTTCTGTAAGAAATGTTTCTTACTCATACATTTCTCCACAATAACCAGTGGCTACAATCAGTCATGACAACAATAAGGGCAGGAACTGTCACTGATTTTTTTTTTTTTTTGCAAGCTCCCACTGCCTCCCATACAGAGGTGCATCTACCTCTGCTGTACCCAGAAGGCAACTTTAGCATGCATCATATCTCTGGGGTATGTATAAAATATGAGGCATATGTTGAGTCTTCTGGTTAGCTGGTGGAGTTTACAGTCTTCCTGTTAGGCAGTGCTGACAGCGGAACGTACGTCCCCAGGAGTTTACTGGAACATTCACATATGGTCCAATATTACACATACACTTGGCATCTTGATACATTTGAGAGTCAATGTGTTTTCGCACAGACAATTGGCATCTGGCTTGAATGTCTAGAAATACAGAGAGGAAAAGATGCCAGGAAGAAATCAAAGGAGGAGCCTGGAGAATAGCCTTTCTTCCAACCAAACGGGAAATGCTACAACTTCATCAGATGATCGGTTGTCCAATGCTGAAAATTCTGTGTGCCTTCGGGGTACTGTTACTTAAAATTAAACCAGAATGTTGTTTCCTTAAAATAAATGAGAAAGACCTGAGCTGCAGAGCTGATTTATTTTGAGAATCGAAGCCTTTGGGAAGAGGATGTGGTAGAAAAGCCTCATGTTTCATCTCTGTAAGGTACCAGCTGTGTGTCCTTGGGCAAGTTGCAGAACCTCTGTGTGCATTGGTTTTCTCATCTATAAAATGGGAACAGACACACTTGAGGCTTTATGCATTCAGCAATTATGATAATGGATGAGATACCATAGCCTATGTAGTCTCATACAACATCATTTTATTAGCTTTGCTGAGCTGTTTTGTAAGTGTGACATCACCCTCAATTTTTAACTCATTGCTATTAACTGCAGTAGACATTTTTTGTTTGCATGAAGGTCTACCTAGAAATGATTCCCACAACTTTTTCCCTTCCCCTTCCAAGCCCAGATTCACCATTTAGTCTAACATGATTCTAGCCTGGGCCAGATCATGAGGACAGTTTTCCTAAGGCTAAGACTAGGCCACATTTCTGTCCCCAGTATAAATAATACCAACAGATCCAGATAAAGGTAGCAAATTACACACAGCAACTTTTCTTTGTGGTTGTTGTCTATTAACCATTGGCTAATTTTTATTCAAGATAGTACTTGGAACAGCCATGGGATGGGATGCCTTCAAGGAAATTGAGTTTCCACCTGAGAACTAAATTTAGATTCAGCACTAAATGGATTCAGATTGAAAGTAGAGATCACAACAAAGAGAAAAATTTGTTCAAGGTGGGTTTCTATCACCTGCAAGCCAGACATCTAAACCAACAGTAAGTTAACAATTTAATGAAATAAGAAGGATAATGCTGTTGAGATAAAAAAAACAAAAAAACAAACAAAAAAACAAAAACAAAAAACAGCAGAAAGGAAGCCTGCCCAAAAGACAGCCATGCAGAGCTGTGGAAATCTCAGTATTGTTGTGACCACACACCATGAAGCAAAGCACAAGCCATGGTGGCCAACAGCATCTATAAAAAGGAATTGGTTTGAAATGCCTAATGCTCACGATGCAGAAATAATCCTGTCTCTTCTTTCATTGATTATAACTGAAAGCAAGTCAAGAATCTTACACCAGCCTGGTGTTCCACTTTGCCTTCCCCTGAACCATCCAAGGACCCTACAAGGCTTAAACAATCCCAAGACGGGAGCCACCTTGCTTTTAAAGAAAAGCATACAGAGTACTAGCAAATTGGCAAGGTCTCTGGAAAGGGGAAGATGCCAACAAGACTACTCCCTTGGCACCCCCCTTTACCAGGCAAGGCAACTTGCCAGGCACACTCTCAACCACTCCTCACCGCAGTCCTCACTGCCCCAGGCTGCTGCAGGTGCCCGTGTCTTCCAGACCCAAAACCAACTTCTCTCTTTCCAACCCCAAGTACAACTTCACAAGTCTTCTTGTTTTCCTTGTTCAGTCTCTGGAATTACAATAATAATAACAATCATGTTTTCTTGAGTTCCATTCCTTGTTTCTAGAGCTAGCAGTCACTTTTCAACTACTTGACCTGATTGGCTACCCAGAATTGCCACCACTTTAAGCTTTAAGCCTGACTGACCTCCCTCCCCCATTTATGAAACACTAGTCATGGAAGCCCCTCTCATAACTCAGACCTTAAGTCTGTTCTGCTTCCAGACCGCAGACTCTTGGAAACTAGGAGGGTGCTTTAATTTCTCTTTGTGTCAAGCATCTCCATCACCACCACTCTCCCAACATATGTACATCATAGTGAGGTGGCAAGCACTTAATCTCTTCTTTAAAATGTTCACAAAATATGATGTACAAGACTTCTAGTTTTACATTAAAATTAGCCACAGAAACTGTTTTAGTTATTCTCTCAACAAGGGAAAATAACCTTATATTTGCTTTAAGTCACATTCAAGCACAATACACTACAGAAAAAACTTAACAGATGTTTAGTAATATCAATTTTTCTAAAAGCTAATGTTCCTCTCTGGTTTTACATTCAAGACTTATAATAAATGTCACAATTTTCAGAGTGCTTCATTTTCTTTCTATTTCTTTTTCAAATGCTTTCAGGAAAATACCTTGTTGCATGTTTGTTTCAGATGCTAAGGGATTGTTTTTAGCACTCTTAAACATATCTGCTACATTATGATTTAGCCAAAGTATGTATTTCCTCAGATACATAAAAAGAAAACAAATAGAGCCATCCTCACAGAATTGGCAGGGGACTACATAAGACTTATTTATTGATCCCAGGCCAGTTGACTGTTATCCATTCTGCCACCATTATTGAATAGCACGCCATGCAAGAATTTGGTAAAAATCACCTAGAAGAGCTCAATATTAAGCCACAATTAAATGAGAAGCAAAGTCTTTGTCACCCATTAGTTCTATCAATTCATGGTCAAATTTTAAGCAATTCATAAAATTTACTTTCACTTTAATGGAAATATGAAGACCGAGACCACTAGATAGAGTTTCTAAGATTTGGGAAATGAAAGCAAAGAATTAACTGAAGTCCAGGTACATTTTCCCTCCTGAATTCAGAACACAACACATTCAGAGCAGCATTTCGTCTTATAAGCATACAATAGATTCCTTAGTGAAAATCAAATCATAAGAAACCTCCTACAGTTTAAGTATGTCACCAAGTTCACATAGTATATATCACTTCTATCTAAAAGAAGGAGGGAAGAAGTACTCATAGGTAGAATTAATCCTATGACAGGTGGTACACGGATTATGTATGCACCTATTAACCACGCCTGGCATTCAACCAGTACTCAGTGTGCACGTGTATGTATTGATTTGTAGAATGAACCCATAGTTTCTTGCCTGTTCCTTTTCTGCTTTCTAATTCTTTTAGAAATTTCTCAAACCATTGGAACACAAAAGAACAAAATATCATAATCATTTATTCATCTAAGCCCATCCGAGAAACAGGGAAACTGCTCCTTGGTGGTCATCACAGTGGGATACTGGAACATCAATATTAATATTTCTTAGTACTCTTTTGTTAGCTGCACTCTTGGCCAACTTATTACAGCTCACTCTCCTCTTTCAACTCCACTTCACAAATCTCTGACCAGAAAGATAAAGAAAAGACGCCCTTGCCACTGTACCAGGGGGGTTGGTGGTGGAGGGAAAAGCAGATGTGGGTGGACTTGCCGCTGCACCTTGGATGGCCGGATTGGAGGCACACTTTTAAAACACCAGGCTGCCAGCTAACAATGTATACCTATGGCTCCATCCTGGT
Organism: Onychomys torridus; assembly: GCF_903995425.1. NCBI lineage: Eukaryota > Metazoa > Chordata > Mammalia > Rodentia > Cricetidae > Onychomys > Onychomys torridus. The sequence goes on along the minus strand of NC_050461.1, from coordinate 25,263,722 downwards.
AAGTGGCATGAGCCCGACTTGGAAAGGTAATATCCCCTGTCTTGGTTCCTTTTCTGGTTGCTGTGAGCAAATACCCAGCAAGCACTACCTTAAAACAAGGAAAGGGTTGTTTGGCTTACAGTTTGTGGAGATGCAGCTCATTATAGTGGGGAAAGTATGAAGACAAGTCATGGGGCAGTGGTCACATTACGTCCACAGTCAGAAGGCAAGGCATAGGAACTGAGGATAGCACATAAAAACCTCAAAGTACACCCCCTGGTGACCCACTTCCTCCAGCAATGTTCCAAGTCCTAAAGGCTTCACAGCCTTACCAGATGTGCTCCAACAAACTGGGGCAGCATTTCGTGTTCAAACCACAACAGCCATGTTTTCTCACCCACGTGGAACATTCATTTAGATGTGTGGGGACCATGAGAGAGGAAGAAGAGAGACAATACCGCAAGCAGAGAAGGAAAAGTTATGGAGTATGTGTGACATACAAGCAAAAGGAAGACATTTGAGGGGAGCAAAGGGACTATTGAGAGGGAAGCAGGGGTGATGGGCAAGGGCACAGGGAAATCGGATGGACAAGAATGAAGTATTATGGAAACCCTATAATGAGCCCACTTAACAAGAGGGAAACTGTGCCTGGTAGTGGGAATCTAACCAAACTACCCATGGCTAATGAAGTCATGGATCTTGGAGGAGAACCAACTACCACCACCTTATTAAACCAGCAGAATTCCTAACTACATTCTAAATATTTGTCCCTATATCCACAAATTGTTGCAGATCTCACCCCTATCAAGGAAGCATCTCTTTGCAACAGACTGAGACCATACAGAAAACCACAACTAATCAACGCAGAGTCCTGGAACCCAGTCCCAAATGATACATCTACAACACAACTCCTAACCCTAAGGTTCAGGGATCAGTGCAGAAGAGGGAAACTATATGACTTCCATATAACTAGCTCCTGAGTGACATGGGGAAATTACCAGAAAGGTACCTGAAGACACAGAAATGATAAATCCTAATGAGACTCTGCAGGGTGGATGGGTCGGACTGACACCTGTCCAAGAGAATCCCTGCACCTAGTCAATAAAAGCAGGAATGGAACACAGCAGGCACAATCCACAAAGGCACACGGCAGGCCCCAACTTAGTGGGAAGGGAGGTGTCTAGGAAGAAAGCTGGATGTTCAAAGAACTTCTCAGCTAGGGTGGCCTGCTGAGTCTGGAGAAGTGACCTGTCCAGAAAAACAGTAGAGAACTCCAGACCAGACCACACACCCTTCCAGTCAGCATTCTGGAAGAAATTTTGAATAATTCTTCTGGTCATTAAAGTCCACAGGAAATTTTAGGGAAATTGTCCTACCCAGCACTTTGTAAAAACCACTTACCAGAAGAATAAACAGTGAGCATTTGGAGATGTTCCTTTAAAAGGCTAAGAAGCATTTTTAAGTGCTGGTCTTTTCTTCCTCTACTTAGAACCACACCCCCTACCCTTGACCCAAGAACACACACAAGAGTTCAGAAACAAAAAGCTTAAATAGCTTTATAAACCAACCTAATCTCTAAGGCAAATGCAGTAAAGATGAATAAAATACTGGTTCAAGATCAAATATTTTTTCAATTGATTAACAAATTTGAAGATTGGAAAACCAAGGATTTAAAACTTTTTAATCAGGCACAGTGGCACATGCATATATAATCACAGCACTCAAGAGACTAAGCAAGAGGATGGCAATGAGTTTGAGACTAACCTGGACTACACGGTGAGTTCCAGGCTAGCCTATGCTACAGAATGGGACCTTGTCTCAAAAGACAAGAATACAGAAGAAGGAAGAAGAAGGAGGAGGAGGAGGAGGAGGAGGAGGAGGAGGAGGAGGAGGAGGAGAAGAAGAAGAAGAAGAAGAAGAAGAAGAAGAAGAAGAAGAAGAAGAAGAAAAGAAAAGAAAAGAAAAGAAGAGAAGAGGGAGGGGAGGGGAAGAGGAGGAAGGGAGGGAGCAGGGGGAGGAGGAAGAAAAATAATTGATTCATGGTCCAGAAACCATTAAGAGATAGGGGGAGGGAGAGGGGGAGAAGGGAGAAGGGGAGAAGGGAGAAGGGGAGAAGGGAGAGGGGGAGGGGGAGGAGGGAGGGCAGAGGGAGGAAGAAGAAAAAGAATTAATTCATGGTCCAGCAACTGTTAAGAGCTCTTTATACTTGCCATGCAGATAATGAGATGGAACTCAGGGCATGTTTTTCACACAGCCATCACAGGAAATCTAAAAGTATGTGAAATGCAGCTTGACACCTTAAAAATGTATTCTCTGTAATATACTTGATGATTATTTTAAACAATTACAATGTATATAATCTTCTAGATACAAAATGCAGGCCTTGCTATTTTTTATTTTTCAGCAGTCATAAAAGAACAATGTTGATAAGAGAGGCTGTAGGAGCAAGATTACTTTACTTTCCCAAGAGGAAGAGACGAGACACTTTTTTTTATTTTCTAACATTGTTTTTTATTTAGTAGTAGTAGTAGTAGTATGTGTGTGTGTGTGTGTGTGTGTGTGTGTGTGTGTGAGAGAGAGAGAGAGAGAGAGAGAGAGAGAGAGAGAGAGAGAGAGAGAGAGAGAGAGAGAGAGAGAGAGAGAGAGAGAACATAGAGAACATACAATGATATTCATATAGGGATTCTTGTTTTTCAACTTGACAATATTTAGAATTAACTAAAAACCCAGCCACTGGGCACACTTGTGAGAAATTTTTTGTTAACTGGATTATTTTAAGTAGGAAAAGGCATCTTATCATGGCCCACACCTTCTGGTAGAAACCCATATGAAGGACAAGGAAGAAGGAAGAAAGAACCTCTATTTGCCTACTTGCCCTCACTCTCAACAGCAATGGTATACCATCACTGGCAATTGAGCCTACCTCTTCAGGATTCAGGACTATACTGAACACTAGCTGAGACATCCAGCTTCGTGGACTGAACAGCAACTGGATTCTTGGACTTCAGTAGACAGTTATTGTTGGGCTAGCTGGACCACAGCCTGTAAGCCACTCTACTAAATCCCCTTTATATAGAGAGATTCATTCTATCAGTTCTGTTCTCTTAGAGAATCCTGACTAATACTGGAAGTCAGCAGACAATTGTGAGGCATCTGTTCTCTCCTTCTAATCTTCCATACGTTCTAAGGATCAAACTCAGGTTACCAACAAGGGCCTTTACCCATTGAGCCATTGTAGTAGCCTTGACATTTTCTATTCAAAGTACTCTATGAGAAGTTTAAAGAGAACTACCTTCTCCCCTGGAAAGAACATCAGAATATTCTTCTATTTCATAGATTCCACCATTAAGTCATGTATGGGAAAAATGCATATCCTCTCATTCCTTGGTCTAGCTATCTTTAATTTGAAAGACTAATATCAAAATTTGATGCACAAATATCAAATGGCCTTTGAAAGGAAAACCTGGCAATCTGGAACAGTCTGGTATGACCACTGCTTCCTACAATTACAAATGATTGCAGCCATTGACTGTGCTTGTAAATCCCTGTTTATATCTGCAGCTTTGACTCAGGCTTTGGATTCTCTTTTCTACTTTCAAGCTTTCACACCCCTGATATAAATTTTCACTTGCTTTAAGGACATTTCCAACAAAACCGAATCCATTGAGATCAATTTATGTCAATTATACCAAATGTTAGCAAGAAACATTTCTGACTGGATTCAGAAGTTCCTAAGAGAAATGACTGTGAGCTCATTCTTCAGTGAATGGTTACATAAGACCAGTATGCCCACAGGATCATCCTCTGCATAATTCGGACACATGTTAAGAAGTCACATTCCCTTTATAGAGGTTAAATATCTATACAGACAAGGCTCCATGAGCCACAATTCCCTCACTTTTACAAGCACCATGGCATCTGATTTTCCTGAGAAAGAGACTAATGGATTTGTGCTTCTCAGATTAGGGAGGGAGGACCAAGTGACTGATGGTCAGGAATCTAGCCTCAGTATGCTCCTGACTAAGAGCTGCTGTCACAGTGCTTTAGGAAACAAGACAGATTGAAGAAGACGCCCTATGAGCCCCCAGAAGGGTCTTCCATTGCACACAGCCAGAAAACCAAGCTCTCTGGAGATACCCACAGCCTACCAAGCCCAGGCAAAGAGAAGGGAACTGATAAAATTTACAACTAAGTAACTGGGAAACTAGAACACACCCAAGTTACACTGATAATTTGGGTTAATCTCTGTTTAGCTCAGAGTTCTCTAGAGGAACAGAATTAATAAGATTTTTTTCATGAAATTGGCTTATGTAAGAGATAGTATAGCAATGTCCGTCTGCACTGAGAAAGACAGACCTCAATAGCTGCTCAGGCTGTGAAGTCGGATTCCTCACCAGTCCGGATCTATTACCGAATGTCTAGAATCCCTGCAGAGTCAGTCACAGTCAGTTCACATTAGAAGGTCAGAGAAGCTGGAACGGCCTAAGTGGAGGATGACAGCACCAGCAATAGATGTACATGCCCAGGACAAACTGAAGGCAAGCAGGCAGGCAGGCCACAGTGATTTTTCCTTAGACCTCCTGGAATCTGGGCTGTCTGCTGAAAGATGCTGCCCACATTAAGGACAGGTCTTGGGGTTGGGGATTTAGCTCAGTGGCAGAGCGCTTGCCTAGCAAGTGAAAGGCCCTGGGTTCCATCCTCAGCGCAAAAAAAAAAAAAAAAAGGACAGGTCTTCTCTTTAGCTAATCCTCTTGAAAATCCCACCAGAGATGTCCTCAGCAGAGGTGTGTCTCTTATATTGATTCTAAGCCTTATCAAGTTGACTGATAAATCAGAGCATCACTATTACCATGGTTTCCAATGAACCAGGAAATCTATACTTCCACTGGCTGGGAAATAAAGACTATACTTAAAGCAAAATGTTCTCTTCAATAACTAATTTCTGAAGGAACTTGCATTTCCCCACATGAAAGCACAGGCCAGTCATCTACAGAATAAAATTCAAAACCTTGGTTGGGAAATACCGTGTCTGAAGCCAACTTGACTCATTTTATCTCCCTTTTGTTTTTTCTTCTTTTTCCCTCCATGCCTGCCTATATACACTTCCAAAACTGAGCCCCAATTACACAAAACCTGCCGCTGTTTTCTCAATAAGCCACACTTTCTCATAAAATTCTACAAGTAAACTTCCCTCTGTTTATATCCTGAGATAGATTGTCCCTTCTTTGAGAATTTTCTGATTATTTCCTTTCTTGAGCGCTGTGTAGTGAGTTGCTCCCATCAAATTCTGTGCAGACCTCTTTAAAATAGTTATTTTCACTTGAAAATAACTACTGAATTTCTTTTCCTTTGAAACAATATGTCATTATGCAAGCTGGCCTCAGATTCATGGTCCTCCTGCCTTTGCAGCCTGTGTGCTAGATTACAAGAATATAAATGGACAAGGTAACCCAAATAAACCATAAGACCATAGGAACAAAGACAGCCATTTTTCTCAACTGTGAATATATAGGTCTCTTGAATGACTTTTCAAGAGATGAGAACAACTGTCTGTGCATCCCAGCTAGGGTACTGAAAACAGACCCAAGAAAGTATTCTATGCCTGGTGGCAGTGGTGGCACACGCCTTTAATCCCAGCACTCAGGAGGCAGAGGCAGGCAGATCTCTGTGAGTTCGAGGCCAGCCTGGTCTACAGAGCAAGATCCAGGAAAGGCGCAAAGCTACACAGAGAAACCCTGTCTCGGGGGGGGGGGGGGGGAGTATTCCACTAAACTCCAATTTGGCAAAGAAATTAGTTTAATGAGTTTATTAGGGTTACTTACAGAGGCATGAGTGTGGTGATATTTTATATACAATTTAACAAATAAAGCTTGCCTGAAGATCACAGGGCAAAGCCAGCCACTCCTTAGCCATAGAGGCCAGGCAGTGGTGGCATATTCCTTTAATCCCAGCACTAGGGAGGTGGAGACAGAAAGTGATATGGCTGGGTGGAGAGAGGAATATAAAACAGGAGGAGACAGGAGCTTAGTTCCCTTTTCAGGCTAAGGATTCGGTAGAGGTAAGTTTTTCTAGTGGGGGTTACTCTGCTCTGATCTTTCAGCATTTACCCCTGTATTTAACTCTGGGTTTTCATTAAGACCAATTAGGATTTGTGTTACACATGAGTGTGGAATCACTTACAGGAACACAATTTGATGGAAGTTGCATCATCCAAAAGCCCATCCCAGCATGGGTGATGGCTCACCAAAGCTGCTAGGCCTCTGTGCACAACATGCAGGTAGTCTGACAGGATACAGGATTCCCTCTCCCCTCTGAGCTCCCTCCTTGTGAAAGAGAGGGGTCATGTAAAACTGGTGTCAGGAACTTCCTGGAGCTTGTAAGTTGTTTGCTTCCAGAGTCTTACAAATCTCCGCTCTAGGATGGAATTTTTCAATTCAAAAGATGCCATGCTATAATTGAGGCATAGCTCTTAGAAAACTCAAAAATTAAAAAATTTGCTGACAACTGTTGTGGAATATTTGTTTTAACCATGTAAAGATGTGTTATATTTGTTTATGCTGCATTTGTTTAATGATGTAAATATGTGTTATATTTGTTTATGCCGCATTTGTTTATGATGTAAAGATATGTTGCTTTGCCTGCTTAAGGCACCTAATTGGTCTAATAAAAGGATGAATGGATAATAGCTAGGCAGAGGAGGGGCTGGTGGGCAGGGAGAATAAGTAGAAGGAGAAATCTAAGCTCAAGAAAAGAGAAAGAAGGAAGAGAGAATGAGGGAGAGAAAGAGGGAGACACCTAGGGCCAGTCAGCCAGGCAGCCTCCAGGCAGCCTCCAGCCAGCCAAACATGGAGTAGGACATACAGAATAAAAGAAAGGGAAAAAGCCCTGAGGCAAATGTAGATGAAGAGAAACAGGTTAAAATAAGTTATAAGAGCTGATGGGACAAGCATAAGATAAGACCAAGCATTCGTAACTAATAATAAGTGCTGGAGATGCCTTTCTGTATGCTGTGAATGTGTGTTGCTCTGATTTGGTTGATAAATAAAACACTGATTGGCCAGTAGCCAGGCAGGAAATATTGTATAGGTGAAATAAGCAGAGAGGAGAATTCTGGGAACAGGAAGGCTGAGTCAGGAGTCACCAGCCAGACACACAGAAAATAAGATGTGAAGGGAGAACTGAGAAAAGGTACCAAGCCACGTAGCTAAATATAAGAATTATGGGTTAGTTTAAATGGAAGATCTAGTCAGTGGTGGGCCTGAGCTAATGGCCGAGCAGTTTTAATTAACATGAGCCTCTGCATGTTTACTTGGATCCAACTGGCTGCAGGACTGGTGGGTAAGAGAGATTTGTCCTGACCATGGGCCAAGTGGGACAAATGAAAACTTCAGCTACAAATAAGTCTCTGTGTCATGATTTGGGAGCTGGTTCATTGCCCAAAAGAAAGCCTGTTGCAGACAACCAAATGAACCTGCACTGGAAACTAATCTGGAATCAGAGGGTGTACAGCAAGAAAAACAAATGCATTTATTATTCCACTGAGCAGGTCATCCTGTAATTCCAGCATTGTATAATCCACTCAATACCAATCAGGGTGGCCACAGCTCTCTGGTCCTTAGACTGTGTACAACCCCGACAGATTCCTATAAATAACCCAACTCCTCGCCATTTATTAGTAGGCAATATCACTGAAGCCATGGCTTTCCACTTTTGTACTTCTCAGGTTACCTGCCTCCTCAGGGATGGATGATTTGATGCTCACACAATCATGTAGGAGTATTCACTCATCCATCATGTGCTCATCACTGCTAATGTCCATTTCCTAACATCACTGGCACTCAACATTTCAAGTATATCATCCCTAAATACTGGAAGGGCATGGTATTACAAGCTTCAAGATATCCCTGACAACATGGAAAAGTATGGCCTTAAAGAAATAGTCTCTCTGTTTCATCAGTTTATCTGTCTAGGAGTGAAAACAATGAATCTTAGAAGAACGTTTGCTTGAAGATAAAATTGAAGCCATAAAGGCAGTCATTGGTAGAACTAACTCTCAACCTTGGATCCTCTCTCTGTTTCAAAAAGCAGATACACATCTATTCTACAGAATCATGGAGAATGTACAATAAGTCAGTGTGTATTGTTAATTAACATACACAGAAGATCTTTAAAAAAATCTATTCAATGTTCTTGAGTTAATTAAGTAGGGAAAAGGACATAGTTAATGGGACTTGGAAAGTTTTCCCTACAAATATTCTTGAACATTCATCTCACAATCATTAATTAAGAAATACAAAAAGAAAATCAGCTGTCTCATTTCTTTCTAGATCCAGAAGCAGGACAGGCCTAGGTGAGCTCCTTTTATCAGCCAAAAAGAAAACACTTCCTCTGAGATACTGAAAGAAATGTGAAAATGTGCCCATGGTGGCCCAGAGTGGGACAGAAAGCCTTTATGACACAGCAACCCAGAGGTTGCCTGTTTCTCCATGACAAGATCAGGAGCATTAAAACAATGTGGCCAGGGATTTCTAGAGCTCCTTGAGACCTCATCAACACTGATACATAAATCTGCCATTAGATAACGTGTTTATAGTGGTCCCATTTAAAACTGTAATAGTAGCCAAGGGGAAAGTTCCCTCTACAGAGCATCCTTCTCCATCCTCCTAGACACATGTGCTTCTCTGACTATTCCTGGGGCTACTCCAGATTTAATGATACCATCATGTTCAAACTGACACATGGCATTTTCTTTTTCTCCCTGGGAAACACAAACTCAATAATTTTGAGTAATTGTTAACAGTGAGTATACCACCCCTAGACATATTTCTCCAAATGAAATAGTCACAGCCAAGATCAATAAAATAATTCTATTTGTTTAGTGACTGACTCTAAATAAAATCACCATTTCGCTAAACCACATGTCCTACCCAACTGTGCATCACATCATGGGCCAGCAGCTCAAGAACACACAGACCTCCCTGGTAGAGTGGCACAGGCCTACAAGCCCAGTATTTGGTAGGCTGACACAGAATTCCTTGTACAAGGGCATCCCAGGCCTCAGAACAATGCCTTTTTTGGAGAAAAAAGAGAAAGAGAGAAGAGAAAGTAAGGACGGAAGGAAGGAGAAAGCTCAAGACTGTGGTTTCAGAATCATCCTCCTCCTGCTTCTCCTCTTACACTTGGAGGGAAAAACTCTGAGCTGAATGAAACATTCCACTTAAGTCATCAGTCTGGAAAGAAAAGTTCTGTTGTTTATATCTAGTATCTAGAAATGTAATTTTTATTCATTGACCTTCTTTCTCCAGGGAACTTGCTGAGTCAGCATATTAGTTTTAGGGAATACCCTTGCATGACAGGGCTCAAACTACTAGAGTACTTGGTCAACTGTACTTTTCCATCTATCATATTAAATTTTATAATTCATCTCTAAGAATTAACCTTATTCTCTCTGTGTAAATTCTTGAATGAATCCCAAGCCCCCAATCAATAAGCCAGTTGACATAGACTTTTTGTGGTTAAAAACATCATCATTCCAAGTTTATTATTATTGTTGTCATTATTATTATTGTTATCACTATTATTATTGAAATACATGTTCCTTATTGTTGTAGTTGAGTCAAAAACTCATCCACAATAATAAGAAACCAATTACAAGTCCCTGGTACTCACTGGTCTCCTAAGTCCTCATTCCACATATTTACATTGTAATAAATTATGCATCTTCAGCAACTATTTATCTTAGAGCTCCATGTACATTGCAGAAAAGAAATATGAAGAGAAAAAGAAGTCTTGAAGGGCCACAGGAAGAGCCAATTGTTCTCATTTTTGCCTCTCTGGTGTCTGTAGTTCAAACTAAGCAGTGTGATAGAGTTAATACACTTGGAGAAAATATTAATTTATGTTTTAATTTTACACAGATAACTCAGATTTATGATGGGCCAGATGTGGAGATGACCCATAAAACTCTCAAAATTACATTTAGACTTGTAAGGAAATAATGTAATAACTTCCCAGGAAACTGTCTCCCTCTTTCTACCCCCATTAAATAAGCAATGTGGAAAATGTTTCAAGAATAATCAACAGTTCACCAGGCTGGTTAAAATAGAAGCTTCTTTTCCACACAGAGGAGCCTCAAAACTTAAGAAAATGGAGCAAAATATCCAGGACACACTAAAGCAATCTTGGACATCTTTGCAGATGTGGACTGTGTCATTTATTTTCAAGAATGGCAGAGTTCACACATTTTCTGGATTACAAGTGGAGGCGTGTATCATTTTCCACTTGTTTGTGAGAATTTCTAGAAATTCCACAAATGCAGTTCAAAAGTACCACAGACTCTAAATATCACAACAAAGTAAAGAAATAAACATAATCCCCATCATTTGAAAGAACGAGAAGTTTCAATAGTATTCACGGCGTTCTCCAGTTCCTCCTAACATAGTTAGAAAAACCAGGTGTGGTCCTTGAATCAAAATTGAAACTAACTCTACAGAAGGAATTCAACCACCATGAGTAAGTAATCATGACTAATACCAAATAAAGTTTTATAAGGCTACTTTTATTCTAAATCATCTGACTCACTGTCAGAACTGACTATTTCATTTTTTTTGCACAGCTTCTTAAAGTGTAAAGTCATGTGATCACCTATAACTTAGACTTTCATAGGCCTTATAGATGTAGGTGATAGGTTACTTTTAATACCGCCATACGGACAATTTAAATTCACAGGATATATATTAACAAGTTAGAAAAACCAGAACTTGAGAAAACTGCAGAGATTTTAGGATATAAGATTAATTTCCATGTGGTGATTACTAGACTGAGAAATTCTAAAAGAGTATGTGTGGCTTCAAGATGAGTATTACTTAGACTACTTCCTTTTTTTTTTTTTTCAAAGATGGGCCTTAAACCACAGCTTCTCCCACGCTAAACAAAAGCTCTACCATTGAGCTGTACCCCTAGCCTGATAACTGTTTTTGAACTTTATTATTTCAAAGAAAAAAAGAACGCAGCTAGCACTCTTGAGACTTCCATGTAAACAACAAAGGCACCACACCACGTGTTTGTGCAGCATCATGTTGACCATGGCAGATGGGGGCCAAGCCAGGGCAGCCAAAAGGCGTTGCCCCAAATTTCTCTCCTCCGTAGGAGAGAACACATCTGTTTTAAAGAAAAGCTCTGAAGACCAAGACTGGATTCAGATGCCATTTCCCATATGACAAACTAACACCACACCACACATGTAAGGATTTCCTCTCAAAGCGGTTAATCCAGTCACGAAACTTCACAGATGACTATCAGGATGAGGCAGTCTTACAGTTTAGGGCACATAGTGTTACAAGAGTGACACAATATAGTACAATTTAATATTATGCAAATCAACTCTTCAAATGATAAGCTGACTATATGATTCAAAAGTTTACATTCATACATTCCCCTATACATAAATAATTGCTTTGGGAGAAGGCTTGACTTTTATAAAGCCTTATACATATTTATTAATATATATTACTATTAATAACACCAATACTTCACTTTAAGGTTTGTTTCTATGTGGAAGGTTTAGAAATGGAGAAATCAGGATGAATGAATGCTCTGCCCAACCTCCACAAGAAGGTCTTAGGTAAATTCTAATCTGTCTGAATCATAATCCAGTCAACATTTTTAACAGTCTTCTATCAAGCAAATACTATTTACTAGGGATATAAGGGGCATGAACAAGCTTCTATTTAACAAATACTGGCATAAAGCAGTTGAAATAGATATGAGAAGTTAATTTTGTTTGACGAATTCAGAGGTTTCAGTCCATAGCCCATGCTATGGGCTGTTGGGCCTCATGGTGAGAGCATAGGGCAGAGGAACCCTTCATCTTGTGATGACTAAAGACAGGGAGATAACAAAATGTCCAAGATCTCAATATCTCCTTCAAGGACACACATGTGACAATCTAATTTCCTCCCACTGAGGTCCACCTCTGAAAGTTTCTATCATGTCCTCATAGTGACATGGGCTGGGGACCTTTCTTAAGTCTTGGGCAGACCCTTGTCTAATCCATGGCCTAACATACAGAGGCTTCCTACCTCATCAGTAAAATACATGAGAAGGGACAGCTATGATCCCTATGAAAAGTTACTAAGGAACAGATGGAGAAAGGGCCACAAAGGAAAATCAGTTTGGGCCCATGGGGAGGGAAATGGAAGAGTTATCCAAGGGAAAAGATACTTGAGCATCTTGGAGGAGTGCCTGGAAAATGACATGGAGCTAAGGTGGGGGAAGCACATGGCTGGAGGGAGCTCTAACCACGTGTGTCTCCACAGAGCCAGTAACAGCACCAGATGTCCGAGAGCCAGTAGTTGAACCATCATTGGTTTGAACATAAAAACAGTTGCATGAATACATTCTATAATTTTCATATAAACAAACCATGCATTACAGCCACACTGCTCTTCGACTTTGTCATTTGACACTGGGGCAAAGTCCTGTAAATTCTCTTTGAAACTTTACAAGATCATCCAAAACACATTCTAGTGGAAAGTTACAAACACAATTACGGTAGACATAAATTCATGAATGACTTACAGTTGAACTTAAACGAAAAGGAAAACCCCCGCAATTTATTTCTTTTCCATCACCCTTGAATTTCGGGTTAAGCATTTCATTCCATTTTGTCTTCAGCAGGACCAGGTGGTGGAAGCTCTCTGGAGCACAGCCCAGGGTCAACAGCTCCAGTGCTGGACAGACTCAGGTTTCATTCCTGCCTCTGTTTCAAAGAACTGTGTGACCTTGGCGAGCTTTCTCATCATCTCTACCTCAGTTTCCTTGTATATATATAAATCAAGAGTTACAGCACTGTGTGGCTCAAATAGCCTGTTAAGTAAATACTGTGTGGAAAGAGTTTGCAGAGACTCTGATGTGTAGTGGGAGCTTAGTGAATAACTGAAAATAAAGACAGAATAAGATAGTGAATGTCAACCTATAAAATACTAAGAACCTAACTCAATCAACAAACAACTGAAAAATCTTTCTCTTGGTCAATAACTATATAGTCTGGATATTCAAAGCAGGGTGGATTTCAGATGAATATGGTTTGAATTTTCTTTTTTCTGGTAAAGTGATTTGGTTCTCTTTCATCCTTGCTCCTTAAGTTTAGAGACAATCAAAACTGTCCTCATGAAACTCTCTAAGCTTCGTGGATGTGCCTCCCTCCATTTTCCTCTATACTTTAAAAATATTTGTACTTGGGGCTGGAGAGATGGCTCGGTAGTTGAGAAGACATGCTACTCTTACAGAGGACCCTAGTTTGGTTCCCAGGACCCATGTAGGATAGTTCACAGCTACCTGTAACCTCAGCCAAAGGGGATCCAACATGCTCTTCTGGTCTTTATGGGCAACTGCATCCATGTGCACATAACTCTCAAACACAAACACATGCATACACATAATTTAAAATAAATGAATAATCTTTAAAATATTTATGCTACTTACTATACACCTAGAAGAAATGTACTAATAAACTAAAGAAAGGGGTATCTGGATATTTGAAAGGCCTGAATACTCATACATAACTTGGTATATATCTCAGGTAAGCACCAAGCAGAAGCCCAAAGGAGCAGTTACCATGGTGAACTTGAATAGATTAGCCCTGATATTCATTGAATGCTGTTGATTGACTCATCAATGATGATGTAGCTTTTCCCACCATGTCTACAGAGTAGAATTACTTAGGATTTGTGTGTGTGTGTGTGTGTGTGTGTGTGTGTGTGTGTGTGTGTGCACGCACGTGCGCGCGCACGCGCGAACACATGCACCTGCACATTCAGGTTTGTGAATGCATGTGTGCATGCCACAGTGCATGTGGGGAAATCTGAGAACAACTACAGATGTTAGTCTTTACCTTCAACCTTCTTTAAGACAGACTCTATTTGCTGTTTTTCTGCCATATACCCCAGATTAGCTGGCCTGCATGGTTCTGGGGATACTCCTGTCTCTACTTCTTATTGTATGATAGGCATGCAATCCCTGTCTCTGCTTCCTATTGCGTGACGGGCATGCTGTGATTATAGATGAACCATGCATATTAATTCTGTGTTTCACACTCTGTTTCTCATGTTTGCTTAGCAAGTGCTTTTACCCACTGGTCCATCTCTCAAGCCCTGGGATTTTGCCATTTAAAACCCTACATCTTCTAATTGAGTTTAAACTAAGAAGAAGATTGCTATTCTTTTTTTAATTCTCAGGAAATTCATATGTCCATGTTTGAGAAACATTGCTGTGGTAAAGAAATAGACATACTCTGCAAAAGCAGAAGAAATAAACAGTATTTGCTAGAGAGAGAGAGTAAAAATGGTTATAAATTGATTTTTGTTTGCATTAATAATTTTGAAAGATGAAAATAATCTTTCTCAAAAAATGTCATTTGTTTAACTTAATCCAATTGATTTTCAACACTTGACAAATGTTTGCTGTATACATTGCACATTGTTCTAGTGACTGCCAGGAATATTCTTTAAAAGTCAGTAGCATAGTTCGTGGTAGAGGGAATAATGCAATTATAGAGACCATGTTTACACACAAAAACATAATGATAGATAACTATAACACAATGACATGGACAATTAAATCAACTAATTCCAAAGCTCTCGGGGAGGCCAAGAGGAATAGCCAAAGCAGCTGGGCTCTGGGGAAGCTAGACTCTGGGGGAAACTGAGACAGAGTTTGAAGTGGTAAGATTTGAAGAAACATAACAAACAGGATGAAGGAATTTCAGCATGTCTTTTGGGGTGTACATTGCAAAGGATCTAGCTTTCAAGTCCTTTTTCTTGCTGGCCCTCACTTGTTCTTTAGAAGTATGCCCAGGCTGCTGTGGCCTCCTACAAGGCTCTCCTTTCTTCATAATTCATTGCCTGTGTGGCATGTGAACAAACACATACCATGATAAAATGACAGCCAGAGCCTCTCCCTGGAAATGAAAAGTCCCTAAGATCAGCTTAGGAAGAAAAACAAGCAAAAATAATGGAACAATCCTATAGAAATCAGACATTTGTACCACTCTTGAATTTGTTTTATTTTCTCCCTTTGTCCGAATGGGCTTCCTGGCATTTTAGGCTCTTGGCTAATGTGCTTTCTTTTACCATTTGTCTTCATTCCACACTCTTGTTCTCTTTGATTTGACTGTCTCCTCCCTTTGACATGTTAGCAGCATTTACTTAATATTGGTTGAAAATTTTGTTTCTTTAATTTACAATTTGTGGTTGGGAAATGATCTGCTTTTGTTTCAGGTTGTTTAATGTTTTCCAATATAATATTCCTTCTTGCACTCCAGCGGGTTCATTTACAAAACATTTAATGTCATTTGTGTCTTTGAAGAGTCATGCCTTTGGTTAGAACAAAAGTGAGTTCTTCCAGAGAGCTTGTGATGCTTTATAATGGGTAAAGATTAACTTCACTAGGTTTGTGGACCAATAAAGAGAGTAGGAAACTTTGGATATTTATTCCTTTTCTTTTATCTATTAATGTTTCATTCAATGAGTATTTATTGAGACACCATCACTCTGCCAAATTCAAGGCATAAAGAAGGTTAAGCTCCTGAACAAAATAGCTTATAATTCTTTTGGGGGGACTGGAGGGAGAGAAGAAAAATGGGGAGTGAGAATATAATATGAATACAAAGGTAAACACAAGGAGCTATTGGGGGGGGGGGGTCAGAAAGAGGTCACCATCTCAGAGAGAGCCTTCCAATACAGCCAAAACAAAAGCTTAAGATCCATAAAAGAAAGAGAAAATGTTATCCCAGGTCTTCGATAGAAACTGTATTACAGAAGACCAAAGTCATGAAATGTCATTAAGCTTCAAGTGTGGATGAAATGACTCCAAAGTAAGAGATAGGCATGAACATGATCCCAGGTTGAAGGGTGTGAACTCAGCTCTAGAAATAGCATGAATCCATTCAAATACGTTAGCAAGGAGACACATTGCTGGCTTAATGTCACAGTGGTTTGGAAAGGAGAATAGAGGCTATAGAACCAGAAGAGGCAATAGTCACCTTGAGAGTAATGAATTCATGAGCAGAGTAGTCACGACTCACATACAGGATTTGAAAGAGTAGAAAGCAGAGCTGACAGAATCTGATGAGTGGGTTGGTTTAAGGGTGGAAATGAGATTAGAAGGAGGGCAGAAAAAGGTGATGTCCAGGTGTCTAGTTTGGACAACTGGTGGGTGTGATTTCTGTACCTAAGCAATCTTCTCTTATATTTGTCAGTGCATGAATAGATTTTGCCCAGAACTAAGTTAAACACATGTGTTTAAGTAGTAAGGGAAATTTAAGGAGCCTGTTCACAATTCAATGTACAAAATTTCATTTGCACTTACATTTGTATGATATCTGAATAAGGTACCTCATAATTTTATTCTATTGCTTTTTAATAAAATGGCACAAAAATTATAAATGAGAAAATGCACAATTTAAAATGTATTGTCTGAGGACATGTTCTTCCAATTATTTGGGGGGGGGGGGTTTCAAGACAGAGTCCAATTTTAAATCATAGGCATTTGGTAACATTTTTAATCCTATTTTTTGTTTCATAATTATTACTGCTTTTTAAAGATTTTATTTTTAGAGCAGTTTTAGGTTCATACCACTATAGGAAAGGTATGGTAAATTCTCATATACTAACCCTTCTCCCACTTGCAATATCTCCTCTATTATTATATCCCCAAAGACATATTTGCTACAACTGATGAACCTACATTGGCACATACATCATTGTCACCCTGTTGCTGGATCCTAACAGCTCTCTTCGGGGAGGGGGTGAGAAGGTACAGCACAGACACGGGGAGTCAGTCGAAAGCAAACAACAGACTCATTTATCCAATGACAGGGAAGGCCTTATATACCCTCCTCCTAGCAGCCAAGCTGGGTCCCAATCTGGTGGCATTGCATGGTCATCCCTCATTGGCTGGGCATGGTCAGGAACTCTGAGAGTGACCAGGAACTCTGACAGCACCTGTTGCTAGACCCTTAGGCAGACTCCAGGTTGGCTCATAAGGAAATACATTATGTGTGTGCCTTGGCAACTGGTTTGAGCCAATTTCCTGGACCCCATGGACCTGTCCTACTACATCACCCAAAGTCCACATTATTTTAAGGCTCTGCCATGATGCTGTGTATTCTGTGTGTGTACACAGATGTATAGTGACATGTGTCCATCATTAGAGCATCTTATAGAATATTTTAGTGCTCTAAGTTACTCAATTATTTTAACACCTGAATATAGAAAAGAGACTTTTCTACATTCATCATCATACATTCAGCTAGGATGGCAACTGGCTGCAGAATCACATTGTGTCAATGATTAGTCTAGTGTAGCTTATTGACACTTCCTGAATACTTGGAAAACATTAAAGTATCATCAGGACAAATGGAACATTTTCCTAGTTTAAAATATGTTGTGCTGCCATTCTTACCAACCATTTTCAAATGCTTGTTGTGTTAAAATGTGAAGGAATTTGAAACAGCAAGAAACCAAAGGAAAATTTATCCTTCCATAAGTATCAAATGGTCCAAAACAATGACAACTTCGAGTTAACTAACACTGTATTTCAGGAATAAAGTCAGACTCCTGCCCTTGGGGATATGTACCATAGTGAAAATAGACATTTTTATGAGAATAATTATTCAGTTTATTAAAATATGCTTGATAAAAAATATACATGAAAGCTTTCTGAAGTGATGTTTTCATATAAGCACAAACATTGTGAAATGGTTCATAACCAAGCATGCCTTATGCAGTAAGTATGGTGGGGGGAGCTTAGAACACAAGACGTAACTCCAAAGACAATTTTGAAAATAGAATCGATTACTATTAACTACAGTCCCCAGAATGCATGCTAGTTGTCTAGAACTCATTCACCTTAGAATGAATGTATGTGTCCTCTGAGCACATGCTCTCTCCATTTCTTATACCCTTGCCCCTATTAGGTTGACTGTTTTAGATTCCATATATAGGTGAGATCACACAGTATTTTTCTCTCTGGCTTGTTTCACCCAATTATGTGGTCCTCTGTGTTCTTTCATGGAGACATAGATTGCAGTTTTACCTCTTCTTATGAGTAAAAAACCCAAACCAAAAAAAAAAAAAAAAAAAAAAGACACAATTATCCTGATCATGAGTCATGTGATTAGTTCATCTTCATTGTCAACTTGACTGGATTTTTGATCATCTAGAAGATAAGCCTATGGGCATACCTGGAAGGCCTTTCCAAGTAGCATTAATTGAGCCAGGAGGACCCACCCTAAATATTGATGACACCATGAAAAACAGAGGGGAGAGAAGAAAGCCTGAAGAACACCGGTATTTATCCATCTCTGTCCCCTGACTGAGGATGCAATATGCCACCCAGTCTCTACCATGATGGCCTGTATCCCCTCCGACTATGAGACAAAATAACTCCTTCTTTCCTTAAGTGACTTCTGGTCAGGTATTTGGTCAGAAGAACAGAAAAGGCAGCAATTAAACCTAAGAAACAAAAATCAACTCCAAAAGGAATGTGAAACACAGAAGCAAGTTCCTGCACACATCCGGTCTTGGTGATAACTTTTGCATTTCAGACCAAAAATCTCTGCTCACAAAAACAAAGATACATAGCACTACATTACAGTGAATCCCTTCTGCATAGCAAAAGAAATGAAATAAAATTGCAGCTTATGCACTGGGGGAAATATTTGCAAAGTATATGTTTAATAAGAGATTTACATCCAAAATCTATATAGAACTCAATAGTGGACAGGAAGAAAAAAACTTGAGAAAACTAGGCAAATTATCTGAATATATACCTCTCAAAAATACATAAAAATAGTCAACAGATATATGACAAGATGCTGGACAGTATAAATCATAAAGAAGACACAGGTCTAGAGATGGCTCGTCAGGTTAGAACATTTGATGTGTAGACATGAGAATCTAAATGCAAATCATCAGCACATATGTAAAGGGCTGAGCATGCCATGTGCACCTGTGACCCCAACACTGTAGAGAATGGATAGAAGAGAAGTGGAGATTTCTGACTCCCAGAGTAACCTCGGGCCCAAATAACGACTTTCTCAAGAGAAAAACTTGGAGAATAGTTCAGCACCTATGAATGCACACCCAATGTCTTCATCTGGTCTCTAGGCACCCATGAGTGCCCACACACACACACACACACACACACACACACACACACACACACACACACACAAATGGGTCCAGGGGGGCATGCCTTGTACTCCTGACACTTGAGAGGCTACAGCAAGAGTAGTATTAGACTGTTAAAAAGAGGCTACATAGCAAGTACCAGGCCAGCCAGGAGTAGAGAGCAAGACTCAAAAGCAAGGCAGAAGGAGGAGGAGCAAGAAGAAACAGAGAAGGAGGGAGAAGAGGGGAAGATTCGCATCAGCATCACTGTAAGATAGCATCCCCACCTTCCTCCACTGATGCTGCATTTCTTTGAATCATTTCCTATTTTTAGCTATGCTTGCAGCTAAACATTTTGGGGAATAGGTTCTTTAAAGCTCCACTGTATTCTTTCCATTTTGATGAACCTATTTCCCATCTTTCTTTCTAAGAAGTGACCTGAACCCCTAGAAACTTCAATGAAGTAGAAGAGCTCTGAAGTTTTGTGGTTTTGTCCCACCTCTTAGTTCATGTATTGCTGAGGTATGAACTTTGCTTCTCTCTGCTTATCATACCTGATCAATGAGACATTGTTACTGTAGACGGCCAGTACGATGTTCTGCATGGCATCAAGACAACCCTTTTCTCTGCACACTGTTAGAGCGCACAGTGACACAGGCACAGTCCTGTCTCCAGAGCTGAAAGATGAATGCTGCCAGAGAAGAATGTAAGTAGGTTATTTTTGGCGAATCTTCCAAAGTTGTAAGTAGTAAAAGGCATTTTTCAGGTCAATACCTATACACCAGGTGCCAACGTTCATGGTTATTTGTTCCAATGAAGGTATCATGGATAGGACAGCAGGAAAAATATGATTGCCATCATTATAAATGTGTGATTCATAGTCATTCTCCAAGATCCATTAAAAGTCCTCACAGATCAGGTGACTGGATTAAATAGGAATATTATAGGTATTACTCAGCAAATTTCCAGGATTGGGCAGTGACTTTAATTGATGCAATTTCCCATGAAGTGATTTTTTTTTTTTGTCTACTACCTTTGTGGGAATGAGAAATTCCCTTGGTTTCCAAGATGCCCATCTAGCTATAATGACCCTCAATTTAAAGGTCAAAGAAGAAATGTGGGGGCCCTGGCAGTGATCATATACAATTACACACTGAGTTACAACAATAACTAGTTCTATAGTAGCTTAAAAGCTTGGGCCAAGAGATCTGTGGCCTCAGCCACTCAAAGCTCTCATTTTAACAAACTGGTAAACTACTGTGGGCTAGTTAGACCATGGCAATTAATGTAATTAAGAGTAAGTATTTAGTAGTTCCTGAAAGATCTAGAATTCTGGGTTGCCCTTTCTGTCTTTTTCTTTTTTTTCTTGTTCTTTCCTTTTTCTTATTTTCTTTGAGGTACTAGGACACCAACCCAGTGCCCTATACATGTCAAGCAAATGCTCTATCACTGAGCCCACATATTCCCAGCTGTTACATTTTCCATAGTGCCGAAATAGCTTCATGCCTTCTGGAGAAATATGTGGCCTTCTCTTGTAATGATGATGGGATCCTTCTTCAAAGAGACCTAAAGTCTTCTTCAATCAGAGCTGAGCAGCAACAAATTGATTAGGTATGGATAATCACCTGAGGAGTGGTCTCAGCTCTCCATTATGTCAATGCTTGGAATTATGGATAACATAATTTGAAGATTCTTTATGATTTAGGTAGATTAATAATCAATAGACTGCCCATCTCTTTTCTTTGTTGGGGATGCTGTGATGTGTTGTACACTGCCATGGACCTCAGCAGCCTAATGTATCCTGGTCCATAGTGTGCCTCTGTTGCCTTTATAAAGTGTGCACCCACTGTGACCTTGGCAGATTGGTGCTGCTGCCTTGCCTGTGTTATCCACAGGACAACCATCCTTGAAAGCAGGCCACGTGTCTCAGACATATCTGGCCTACAAACAGGTGGATCCATAAAATGTTGCAAAAACACAAGTTTTCCCCTCAATGACATTTCCTTCTGAATCATGGTGAAGGAGGTGTTCTTCTTCTAGAGTGCTCTGTTTGGAATAAGTGTAAAGTCTGTGCATGGCCTACCCATTCCCATTCCTAAGCCTTTGAATTCCTTCATTGTTCCTGGAAGCTATCGTGCGTCATCCTGAGATACACACAGCTCATGGTATGTGCTCAAAAGACCAGGGTTCAATTTTTTTCAGAAGTTTTTGAACCAAGTGTTAAACAATTACTTAGAGAATCAAACATAAAAATAAAAAAATAAAAAAACCTGAAAGCCTATGTGAAAAGGAACCCTCCCACTACAGAGAGACAAAACACTTCTTTCCTGTGTTTTCTTGGGATTTAAATTGTTAAAATGATCCTCTTCAGAGACATAACAAAGACCTATCTCATGCAGATTTGTAGTTTTTATTTATTATTTTATATTTACAGCTTATTGGAAGTCAACATGCAATATTATCTTTAGGGCACCAGTTTGCTCATCAAAAAGACATAAATAATATTTACCTCCCTCAGAGGGTTACTGTGAGAATTGGACATGATAACATATAAAGGCACATCACCCAATGCAAAGCACACAGGAATTTCTTCATTTAAAAAAATTATGTGTATTTATTTATGTATGTGTGTACCTGGGGAGGCCAGAAGAAGGTGTTCAATCTCCTAGAACTGGAGTTACAGGTGGTTCAAAATCATCCAACATGGATTTGGGGAAGCAAACTTGGGTGCACTACCAGAGCAGTATGCGCTCTTAACCACTGAGCCCTCTCTCTAGCCCAAAGAAATGCATTATAAATATTAGCTGCAACTATCTTACGAGAGAATAATATTACATACCACCAGTTCTGCATGCAGAAGTCTAACACGTGCATCATAATACTGCCTGAAGTCCTAGGATGAGAGCTCTCCAACTCCACAATGTCCCCGGGTCAGTGCTTGCCACTTGACTTCCTTCAAGCAGCTGCACTCGCTCAAACTGACCCAAGTTTTATACCTTCCTCTCCTCAGCTGGGCTACGTGCATACCCCCAGTGCTGCCTGAGTCTGTCCTCAAAGCAGCTTGACTCTCTAACCTTGAGTAAACTCAGCAATGTGCGGCCTGTGATAAATACAAGTGAGACGATGTTACAGCTGCTTGATTTATTGTGTCTTATGAAATACAAACCTCCTCGCATCATGGGAATTAGTGATGGAATTTTAAAAAGAATAACAAAAGGAAATCAGGAATGGAAGAAAAAAATGCCCTGGTCCAACTTAAAAAAAGCAAAAAGCTTTCTAATAAAAAATGCAAACCAGATGCAGCTAGAGATGACTGATAATTAAGGATGATAAATGGCTAATGTTTTCTATTGAATTACCCAGTGCAAACTATTGTTTCTCCATAAGGGAACTATTTACATATGGCTGCTGGGCTATCTTTTTACCTAAATTTGATTTCACAGGCAATTCTCCTGATCTCAACATGCCCACTCCACTGGAATCCCTGTATTTTCCTCAGGACAGTGACTTTATGACATTTCAGAACCCTCTTTTATCAGAATAAAGAAGAATGGACTAGATTATGGATAAATGCCCTCTCCAGTGAGCAGAGTCCTTCTATAACAAAGCCATAACAAGTAGGATATAAACCCTGTTTCCTCAATGCAAATGACACACTAGCACAGGGTGCCCACATCCCAGAAGACAGTCCATTGTGACAAAGGATACATATTTTCAGGCACATGTAAGAGTGAGATGTCCAACCTTTGATTAAGCATTTCCTTTTGGGGCTGGAAAGACAGCTCAATGGGTAAGAGTCCTTGCTGTGCAAACATGAGCACCTGAGTTTGATGCCCAACACTCACATAAAAAGCCAATTGTGGTCACATGTACCTTTAACCCCAGTACGGGGCAGAAAGGTAAAGAACAGAAAGATCTTTGTGGCTTGCTAACCACCAGCCTATCAAAAAAAAAAAAAAAAAAAATTCGGTGAAAGCTGTTGTGGAATAATCTTTTTGTACACTGTGAAAATGTGCCTCTGTTTTACCTCATCTGCCTAAGGTGCCTTCTTAAATGGTTGACTAAAGAGCCAGACAGCCAATAGCAAGGCAGGAGAGGATAGGTGGGACTTCCAGGCAGAGATAGGAACTCAGGAAAGAATCTGAGATGTGGCAGGATTTGCCAGCCAGATGCAGAGGAAGTTGGAAGTACTGTACTGAGAAGTGGGAATAAACCATGAGGCAGAATATAGATTAATATAAACAGGTTACTTTAAGCTTCAAGAGTTAGTTGGGAACAAGCTTAAACTAAGGCCAAGCTTTAATAATTAATAAGAAGTGTCCATGCCATTAATTGGGATCTGGCTGTCCAAAAAAAAAAGTCCTGCTCCAGAGAGTTCCTATGTTAAGTGAAAAGGGCAGAGAGCAATAGAGAAGTCCCGTTTCCTCGTCCAGCTTCCACACAATCACATGAAGACACATGTACCTACACACACATATGCCTCAGACACAAACACCTCTTCAGTAAATGTCACAACAATTGTTCTCATAGTCATGGACATGAGGCATGACTACAGCCTCTTTTCTGGGTTCCTCCAATGGTGCTAGTCTGTAGCTAAACTTGAAGTTAAAAATTTGGTATTAATGGTGTGCGGACTTTTCCTAAAAGCCATTGTTTAATCTGTGCTGAGATTATCTAAACTAAGGATAGAGTTAATCTGTAGCCCCCCCATTCACGTCACATCATGTGGGCATGCAGATTAGGGGATGCCCAACTTTTGACATTGCAACATAATGTTGTCATCTACAAATGTATTGCATTGCATT